>NW_020524189.1:280000-397500 GCF_003368295.1 Carassius auratus
CCCTCTCCCTCTCCTGCCTCTCTGCAAAGACAACAACATTATTCACACAAACTAATACAATCATCGGCCGACAGCCTTGACCACTACTGAGACTTTCTCTGCATGCTAATGGACCCAGGGATAGACAAATCCCACACACATAAACACAGCAGCCATGCCAAACCCCTCCAGGTCTGCAGATTGGCATCAGTGAACCAGGGAAAGCCTGACAACATCTGCTGCAGCGGGTGCTGACAACCAGAATCTTTCAAAGGATGATAACAATTATAACCCGCAGGCATCCATCTTTCTGTGGCTGTGCCATCCAAAGGATATGCCAGCTGGCGTGTGCGCAGACACACATGTGAACAAGAGCACACACACACATAATCATTGATGCTTAGATCAGATGCAGGTCCGTACGAGCTAGAAGAGGGTAGATGCAATTTTATTTTGCAGTCTATGGGGCATCTGTTCAACTCCAAACAACAAGCAACTCAACAAGCTTCCTAAAATTAGACCTACGACCAGGTTTACAAATCACAGCTGACTATCTATCTGTCTGTTTGAATATGTATTTTAAAAATCTGTATTTTATATATGGGTATGCAAAATATAAAAAATTAACATTTTAATTTAAAAATAAAAAAAGATGAAAAGGAATTTTCACTAACAAAACAAAGTTTATTACAGCTTAAAAAAAAAAAAATATATATATATATATATATATATATATATATATATATATTTTTTTTTTTTTTTTTTTTAAGCTGTAATAAACTTTGTTTTGTTTTAATTAATTTAATTTAATTAAAAAAAAATTCTGAGCATAAAATAATGATCATTAATTTTTACCATGATTTTTTTCAAGTAAATATTCAGTTACGCTGAATCTGGAACATTAAAGAAGACACTTCACTTGCATTCAATATGCTTTCTATACATATAAAATCACTTTTATACATGCAATTTCATGTGGACACCAAAATGGGACATCTCATCTTTTACCCATAAATACACAAACTATTAATCCTATTCAATCATAAATTATTAATTTATATATGTGTATGTGTGTGTAAGAAAGATTCATATTTTATGTATTCTGTTATGTACTATGAATCGCCGTAAGCGTTATATGATACACTTTTTAAATGTTTTATGTTAACACATTTACATATCATATAGATGTATATAATTTGATGCTTATGCAACAATAAACAAATAAATGAAGCAGGATGGTTTTACCTCTAGAGCTGTGGCTCGCTTCTTCAAAAAATCTTCTATATTCCGTGCCGCTGTTTCCACAAGCTGTGCCGCATTATTTGTTTTCAAAGTGAAATAATTCTGATTATCCATAAAGATCTGCCATAACGGAGAGAAAAAGACACTCATTAGGGCCTCTGGTAATAAAGTAATGAGATGACAGTTTACTGGTAATGGCTGTTTTGATAATTAAGCTGGCATAACTCTCACGAATGATTTATTGGGGTGAATAGACATTAAAATACACATCCATCAAGATGTATAGGAGAGTGTGTTTGCGTGGTAAAGTGTGAAGGCCATTGGATCTCTGACCTGTCTTAGATTATTCCCAGCGCTGGCTGTGTCTGCTAGAGAAACCAGCTCCTGCTGCAGCTGATCTACCCATTCTTTTATCCTGCAAACACAAGCACTCATATTAAAGATACAGTTACAATCTAAACATATCCCTAGAGGGGTCAGAAAATATGAAGGAAAAACCTTAAAGTCTTAATCAAGTAACTAAACCACAGTCCTGAAGACAGCTACATGTATGTGAGTCAAATTGAAAGTAATTTGCAGTAAAAAAAAAAGTTACAGCAAATGTGATCTCCTAACAGGTGCTTTTAAAATGCATGTTTTAAAAATAGTACGAAGCAGCTACAGACAACTAAATAGTCAGTTAGCACACTGCAAGCAAGTAGCCTACTCAAAATGAATAACCTGGTGAATGCACTAACAACCTGTCCTTCAGAGCAAACACAAGACGCTTAAAAACGAGTTTCCATCAGAAATGGCTTTAGGGATCACTTGTTGTGGTTTTATAAGTGCTGTGCTTACTTTGAAATTCGTGTGACCTTACCTGATGGTTTAAACTACACAAATCACTCATTTATTTGAGCAAGATTCCTTCCAAGACGTGGCACAAAAATTGATCAAGCAAGTCAAAACCGATAAATGCTCAATAAACTTGGACATTGCAAACATAGCAGATAGAGGACAGGAAAACATGAAAATTGCTCCTACCTGGAAACTATCAGCAAGCATATGCAAAATAAGAACATTTAGCAAGAACTTCAAAATAAAAGCAAAAAAAAAAAAAAAAAAAAATCTTATTTGTATAACTGTTCATCTTTTAAACTATAAATGGTTGTCTTCCTGCTATACATTAGGCAAAATTCTAGGAAGTCTCTGGTTCCAGTGACTGCTCCAAATGGTTATACAACATCCAATTAATATGAATAATGAATACTACTCTACAACCACATTTGAAAGGAAACTCCCTTTCTTTATGATATTCCATGATGTGCCTATATACACTGCAAGACTAAAAAGAGAGTGAATTCATGGACATCAGGATGAAGTCACATGTCTTTCATGGCCTCTGTGATCACAGATCTAAAATTACCAAAACCATGATGAGAAATTCAGGAGGTGTTTGTGAAGTGTGAAGTCCATCAGAGAACTATCTTATCATTAAGTTAGTATTAAGTAACATATCTTGAAGAAATGGATTTATGAACTGTGATCCTATTTGAAACACTAAATTGTTTTTATTTAATATTCATTTGATATTTTGGCGAAATATTTTTGAGGACATAAAAAAAGGTATTTTCTTAAAATTAAAGTTTCCTTTCCTTATTATTATTATATTTTTTTTTAAACATCAACTAATCAAATAAATGTTTCCACAAATATATTAAGCATCACAACTGTTTTCAACATTGATAATAATGAAAAATTGTATGCCAAATCAGCAAATTAAAATGATTTCTAAATGATCAAGACTGGTTTATGGATACTGACAATTTTGCTTTCACAACACAAAAATAGGGAGGTGGAAAAAAATCCATTATATATTAAAATAGAATACAGTTATTTTAAATTGTAATGATATTTCAAGTACATTACTGTTTTTGCTGTATTTTTGACAGAAAAACTGCAGCGTTAGTAAGCCTTTTTCTAAAAACATTATGCAGTGTATATTAAATCCTTTTTTTATCTTTACTTATTAAACATTCTCAGTCACTCTCACTCACTTATGCTGCACAGAAATATTCTGTAAAGCATTCTGCCCTCTCGTGTATTATTTTTGTGAGGGAACAAAAGACTGCTGTCTGCATAAAAGAAGCTGACTAGCAAATGTTCAGTGGTTTTGTGGTAGCAGAGGAGGCCAAGGACTTACTCTCTTTCCCAGAAGAACAAAAGCACACATATCCACACCAGCCATCCAAGTTTAATTCGTGAACCCAAACCTTCAATACTGGTATAATAGAACCCTCCGGTGCTCTCTGTATTGGGGCCAGAACCGAATTTGAACAGGGAAGTGAAAAAAGAATTGTGAATTAAATATAGGCTCCTCCATTCTTCTCCTCTAGCGCTCATTCTATTGTTCTGTCATGGACCTTTTTCCTCAGGGGCTGGAAAAACAGAGGCACAGATGTAGGTTGCAATGAGACAATCTGCTGGATGAGGTGCTTTCTAACGAGCAGCGGCTATGGACAGATATCGTTATAGCAGCACTTTTTTAAACTAAGTCTGCCAAATCAAAATATCCTGTTTGCAAGAAGTTGCCTCCAGCAATGTAAAGTCCCACACTCTTTAAAAACCCCTGTAAATAAGCCATTACCAGTCAGACCTCCTTCACTCACAGGGCTTTGGCTGGCTCACAGGATGTTGAGTACACAGGATGTTCACTAGTAAACTTGCAACCACACATGTTGCCAGGTTTTATAGTGGAAAAAAATCTGTAAAGTTTCTCACAACCGCCATGCTTCACTTATGTGACCAAGTCGAAATGTCTAACAAAGTAATAGTTTACCCAAAAATGAAATTTTGCAGAAAATTTACTCACTGTCAGGTCATCCAAGATTTTGGTGAGTTTGTTTCTTAATTGGAACAGTTTAGGATAAATTTAGCATTGCATTATTTGCTTACCAATGGATCCTCTGCAAGTGAATGGGTGCCATCCAAAAGTCCAAAAAGCTGATAAAAACGTCACAATAATCCACAAGTAATGTACACGACTCCAATCCATCAGCGAATGTCTTCTGAAGCAAAAAGCTGATTGTTTGTAAGAAGCAACCATCATTACAGAGCTTTAACTTTAAACTGTCACTTCTGGTCAGAATATAGCCATAATCCATAATTACACTTTCTTGAAGTGAGATAGTCCATCCCCATGTTGTCCTTCCACTTCAAAATCCACACGAACTGTTTTAGAAAGTTTCCACTTGTAAAGTGTGCTTGATCTGAGCATTTTTCTCTCCTGATTCAGACCAGATGACTTTTTCATGGAGAAAGCAATATCATGGTAAGAGATCTCTAATTTTATCATTATGCATGTTAAAAACATCTCAATGATGGATTACAAACAATCAGCTTCAGCACCCATTCACTGCAGAGGATCCATTGCTGAGCAAGTGATGTAATGCTACATTTCTCCAAATCTGTTCCAACAAGGAAACAAACATTTAGCAAATTTTTATTTTAGGGTAACTATTCCTTTAACTTGAAGCCTGATGCAAAATGCATAACAGAAGTATCTACTGTATAGTGTACAGCTAATTGCTTTAGATCTTTTAAGCATAATTATAATTTAAGTTCAATTATATTAGAGTACTTGCATTATTCTTGCTATGCATTAAAAAGTTCTTGTTTTTTTATTTCTTTAAAGGTGTAGCCATGATGTTGCAGTTATTCGTGAGAACACACAGTGGTGCATTTTGAGGGCATAATTAATGCAATAAGAATACTTTTATAATATATAATACATACAGGCCTCAAGTGAAGTGTTATCTAATTGCTCATGTATCTTTCAAGGAACATCCAACAGCGTTATCTTGAATTAAAAGATATATCTGTCTAGTACTGTATGTTAGATAAAAAGTCTAGTAAAAGAAACAGCCACAGTTCTTTACATGAATTCTGCTAAAAAGGTAATTTGTCTGTAATCATAATGAGTTTATTTTAGCAAATTTGTGCTTTCATTCACTTCCATTTGTAAGGTCCATTCAGAGATTTCCCTGCGCTCCTATAATAAGCTATGTAATCCCTTTACAGGCTGAGGATTAGCGCTCATCTGACAGGGGATCACAACTTTGACTCTAAGCTTTTTTTTTTTTTTTTTTTTTTAAAGAACTTATGTGTAAACTTACACTATACAGTTGCTGCTAGGAACAATTAACGATTCTAGATCAGTGAACCACAAACCTATTTTTTAAGGGGGCACCAGTAGTCAGACTTGGGTCATTTAGGGCACATAAAACAAAGCTATAATGCCACTAAACTTGAACGTTTTGACATATCCTGTTATCCTTCTTGTTTAGTTCTCAGGGAATATATGAACTAAAAAATATATATATATATATATCTTAAATGTAACATAGGTCTGTCAAATACTATTCGAATGTTTGGGGTCAATAAGAAATTTTGATAAAAATTAAGCCTCACTTAAGGCTGCAATTATTTGATCAAAAATACAACAAAACAGTAAAATATTATGACAAATTAAAATAGCGGTTTTCTGCTAAATGTTTGAAAATGTAATTTATTCATGTGATGACAAAGCTGAATTTTCAGCAGTCATTACTCAAGTATTCAGAGTCACACGATCCTTCAGAAATTATTCTAACATGCCGATTTTGACCTGTTTGTCTGCAAAGCCTCTATTATAAATACTTAAAAAAATGAATAAATAAATAAATTTAAAAAACACGTACCACAACTAATGAAATGAGGTTGAGTAAATAATAGGGGTGCTCCGATCACGATCGGCCGATCGTTAATGCGCATCTCGTCAGTAAAGCCGGTTTTCTAATCAGCGGTTAATTCCATCAGGTGCGTGATTTCACATTGAGCAGCTGTTACTACACAGAGCCGTTGTTAACTGAGAAGATGGGCCAATAAACGCTGAAAATTAACGTGATTTGCGCATCTTCTCTATTAAATAATATAATTTTTCTTTTTTGGGCCGAACTATTCCTTAAGATGGTGTATGTCTTTTATAACATATGCATTTGTGTGCTTCTAAATATACTGTTTATTACAGCATAACATATATCTTGTCCTCTCCACAGGAGAGTGGCATCCCTGTGTCATTAAGTGGACCAGTGTGGGACTTAGGGACAGGTGTCTCTGGCTGTCAGGAGGACAAAGTTACAGTGATCACCTGCATCATCTCTCTGTGGGAATTCTCCCTCAGTTCCCTCTCGAAAAAGTCTGTTTCTGCACTAATACTAGCAATCGAAAGAATCCAGAATAGCAGCGTGGATTTTGTTGCTCCAAATTGAGTGGATTAGTTATTGAGTACTCCTCACTTCTTTTACAAGTCTGAAACACAGATGGAAAGGGAAGCCAAAAGTGTTTTATTTGTTTGTTTGTTTGTTTTCTTTTGTCTTCATGTACATTTTTTCAAGAACAGAAATAAAAGTAATTGTGGAATGCAAAAATGCACTAAACTATAAACGATGAAAAAGTATTTATCAAAAATTATTAAAGAATTAATCCAAAAACACAAAAAGGAAATATTTGTTGCACTGAAAAATATTTGGATTTATACATCGATTTTTTGTGTTTTAGGATTAATAATTTACAGTATCTCTCACGACTAATAAAAATGGTTAAGTACATGATGTAAGTTAACATTCACCCTCAGGCCATCCAAGATGTACATGAGTTGGTTTCTTCATGGGAACAGATTTTGAGAAATTTAACATTACATCACTGCTCAACAATGGATCCTCTGCAGTGAATGGGTGCCATCAGAATGAGTCTAAACATCTGATAAAAACATTAAAATAATCCACAAATAATCCACACCAGTCCAGTATCTTGTGAAGTGATTTTTTTTTACTTCGCTGTACTTTTTTTTTTTTTTTTTTTTACTTTTCTGCTAATTTCTCTAATGATTCAGACAAGATGATTAATTACTGGTGAAAGCAATATTATGGATACAGGACTCACATTTTAGCCAGAAACAGTAATTGCTTTTCACTTCACAAGATGTTAATTGATGGACTGGAGTGGTGTGGATTACTTGTGGATTATTGTGATGTTTTTATCAGATGTTTGGCACTCATTCTGGAGAGTTTGTACAATTTAAACATTTTTTTTTTTTTTTTAGGTGAACTGTTCCTTTAAGTTTTTCCCCTGTATTTTAATTCACATTGTACTATTCTGCTCTAACCTTTTCAAGAAAACCTTTTCAACAACTGAAAATAACACAAAGGCATGTAATTTTTTCACATTATTTTAAAGCAATGCATTATTTATGTAAATTCTCAGAAATCTACCGGAAGAACCCATTTAACAAAAGCACATGTTATGCAGCACAATTACACCCTGGTTTTCTGGCCATTACAAATGTATCGCTCTACATCAGTTCAGGCCACCCAAGAGGTTTATTTTTCCTGAACACATGTTCTAATGCAGAACAAACAGGTGGTCAAATCACGTCCAGCTTCTTACATTTATTTATTTCTTAATCTGTATCTTAAAGCATTGCATTAATGCTCTTCACACCATGCAATAAAACACATTGTGAGACCACAGTCACAATGTAAAAATACACAAATTCTGTCTATTACTGCATTTAGAAATGACTGTTTATAGATTTATAAAAGCGTGCAAAAAATATTTGGCATGTTAAGAACATATAGCATAGAAGAGACTGACAATTCCCTTGTTCTGCTGTCACAACCACCTGCTGAAACCATCACTTTTTAAGCAGCAGTGCAGACAAAAAGGGCAATTCTTCTCAGATGCATATATCCTGACACATGCTAACAACAGGAATACACCAACATACATATCTGGAGAATGGGCCTTCTGTATGAATTCACCATCGTTTAAACTTACTTTTCTCACAAGATACGTGTCTGTTAGTACTAGTTTAAATATCAGGTTAACAAAAGATTTGCCAGCTCAAACCAAACAATGCTTAACCATCTGTCAGGTCACAGCAGTCTCTCACAAACATCATGTTTGCCATACATGGTAACAATGCACCTCTGTTTAATATTTTATGAGAATTATTTAAAGAGAAAATGAAATGGAAACCACATGAGGTAAAAGCTTTAATTTTATTTAACCTTTAAGATTAGTGTCAGTACTAAATTAAACATATTTACACAACACATTTACGAGATTAACAGATCATATCATTATTCACAGATTAAATAAAAAGAGAGCGATTAGCTGGAGAACCTTTGAAAACAGATCACTGAGTCAGTGATTCGATTTCAAGAACTGGACGAGTGAACGAATCATTCGTTTGAGCCAGTTCTTTTCAATCGGTTAAACCAGTTCACAAATTGTACTGATTCTTTTACGAATCATAGTTCAACTCCGACTCACCGATTCAGTCACACAGGTTCTCAAGTACACTAGAGGAGAAGATTATAATCAGAAGACTCGGGATATAGCTCACGAGTCACGTGGAACGCTTTTATGGTGTTGTTAGTTATTTTGCTTGGATATAATCAGTCACTGTACGTAAAGACAGTTCCACACGTCACACAGGCTTTTAGCGACCTGAAGGCGAGTGAATTATTCCATGACTTGATAACCCCTCCCCCAACCTTTCAACTTAATTCATAATATCGATTGTGAATCTGTCTGCTGTATTATTAAACAACATTACATGTTAACACAACAACCAACAAAATGTATGTATTTTCCATAAGTTTACATGTTCGTTTCAGCGTTTGGACGTTACTGATATTATTTAGGCATGCAGGCGTCGACAATTATTGTTTATAATAATACTATTTAAAACTAAACTAAATAAAGTGTACAGATTGCATACGATGCGTTAAATTAAAGTTAAACCGTACATAGGTAGGCTAAACAAATAGTTCAGTGTGTTGTACATCCAGCACGATTTAGCTACACACTCACAAAAAACTTACAATTACACTTGCGCACGTCCGAACAGATACACAGAGGCTGAATGAAAGAAAGAAAAACTGCATTTTAATCAACAGCTAAAACGCTGTCACGCTCTTCTTGCACAGACAACAACGTCAAAGTAGCTACAGTACTTACATGAGCGGACTGGGGAACTGCGATGGGCACGAGATTTGAACAGTTGCGAAGAGGAACACCATCAGCACGGAGATTCTGAACGGATTCATGGTCATATCCGTTGATCTCGAGCGCACCATCATCTGTCAGTCCACACCAGTTACTTTTCTCCCGAAATATAACGTGTTGCTCTCCTGTCCTGCTGGATAATCTTATTATTTCCCGTCATCAGGTTAGAGACAGACGGGATCGGATTGGTGATGAGTGTCCTGTTGGATGGCTCTATATGCACCGTTTCATTTTACAAAAGCGCGTGTGTGGCTCTTGTGTGTGATCCTGCGCGCTCTCTGATCAAACTACTGACCCCATATAGAGGGGAGGGAGAGATCAATAGCCCCGAATCAGCGTCATTCTGCACCCACCTCTCTCTCTTGCCCTCTTATTGCAATATCCTGCTATCTTTCATCGGATCTTCGTGAAATGCAACCCTCTCAAGTCCCTCTCTCCTCCTCCTCCTCCTCCTTCTCTTATGCTTCCTCAACACATAAGTAGCCCAACACCCTACTGAAATCAATTAAGAATGCGCACAAAAGTGCCGTGATACCCCCTGAAAGCCAAAAAAAAAATATTGAGAAAGTGATTGGTGCATAAAAATAAACTGCAAATATTTGTTCAAAATATTTAGATTTTATAGTTATTTTACATAATACTTGTGGTTACACAACGTAGTCTATATAAATACATGTTATATTAATTTATAGTAGGTTTATTAACAAAATAATGCCATCTGCATGTAAACAAAAACAAAAAACTAAATCGATTAGGCCTATTCTATTATTTGATAGAATATTTATTTTAATACAAATTATATACATATACAATCTTTGCTACTACTACAACTACTACTACTACAACTAAAAATAATTATTAATATAATTATTATAAATATAAATGTATTACTATTATATTTATTATTATAATTATGACAATTAAAACAACGCCGCCTTCTACATGAAAATATTACATTTATTGTGTAAACATATTGAAATGTTAATTATACACATTTTATATAATAAAAATCATCATCATCATTATGAACATTAATTTTTATATATATTTATTGTAATCCGTTTATATTAAATTATAAAACTAAAAACCAACGTATCTGCAAAGAACTATTTGATCAATTAGCCTATTGCCTTAAACACACTGCATTATTATGCATTATTTGCACCTGATCAATATCGAAGGCGCGCGGTAGCTTGTTTTCCACATACATTCGTGCATTATTCATTTAGGGCGTCAGTGAATGATGCATCTCCTTCATAAACACATGCGTCCACATATCATGCATGCACAGCACTCTTCTTTAATATGTAATGCAATTGTATAAATTGCAGCCGATTAATATAGCTATAATGCTTGTTTAAATTAGATACTGCTCTCTCTCTCTCTCTCTCTCTGTCCCCCAAATGAATTAAAGTTAATAAGCCAGCGAGCAGGGATAGGAGACAGGTCGGGGCAGTAAGCGGCGAGTTACCCAGGGATTTCGGCTTTCACCCGTTGCCTAGCAACCGCGCTCTCCGCGGCAACGATGAGTGTCAAGGCAAGGCACGTGCAACAAGGCGCAAGACTGCGAGAGAGCTCGAGCTCTATAATAGGAGAAGCCTTGTGCTTTTGTTGCCTGGTCTTTGCAGGTCCATTAGCACCCATCGAACCGAGGATCCAATAGGGCCTAGAGGAGGTTTTGTACTGATGCACCACCACAGAGAAGAGATACAGCGTGACCCTGTGGTAGCTTCAAGTAGAGAGAGTAGCCAACTACATAACAGACCAGGATAAAAGCTCTGGGCCTGCACTCGGCTAAATGAAAAGATGCTGTCCAATCATCACAAACACACTTTCTTATTAAAATTCCCAATAGGTCTTAAACAGACAGCACTGTTGTGACCTCTTTCCTCTTATTCACAACCCAGGTGATGATTAAAGGATGCTGGGAAGCAGAGTGCATGTGCACTTTGCTTGCAACCAGTTTAATGTGTTCACCCAACTCCCTTCAGTCAGATATGTGTTTATGGGGTCGGTCCAGCACACACTCTGGCAGTGAAGTGTATTAGACATCGATGTGCATTAAAAGCATTTCCAAAGGATAATCCAGGTGCATTTGTGGATGAAACTCTTTATGCCGGCTGAGTGTTGGTGTGAAGGCAAACCTTCTTCACATTGACAACTTTCTGGCAGAGGGCAACAGATCTTCCTCAATAATTTGACTGTATTTTGCCCCATCCATTTTTCCTTCTATCCTGACAACTGCTCCAGTCCCTGCTGCACAGAAACACCCCTATAACAGGATATTTCCACCTCCATGCTTAACTGGAGGAATGCTGTTATTTGGACGATGAGCTGTATTGGAGCAAAGCTCAGTCATGACTGCAAGGGGCCTTTCTTGAGGAGTGACGTTTTTCTTGCAACCCTCCCATACAAGCCACATTTCTGGAGAATGAGATATTGTGGTCACATGCACACAATGACCATTCTTTGTCATTAATTCCCACAACTGCTTCTTGGTCGCCTCTCTGACCAGTTTCCTCCCGACCCTTTTATCCAGTCTGGAGCAACGTCCTGATTCACAGAGGGTCTGTGTTGTACCAAATACTTACCACTTCTTAATAATTTAGACTTCACTGTGCTTCTAGGCATTGGTAAAGACTTTTACATTTTTTGTATCCATCTCCCTGACTTGTTTCTGTCCACAACTTTATCTGGAGATCTTTTGACAGTGCTTTCTCACCCACAGTTGATTGTTTGCTTCAGTTACAAGACCAATGACTGAAATGCACCAGGAAATAACTTTTCATGCTAAGATAATCAAAATGACCGCAGCGGAGCACAGTTGAAAGTCAAATGGATTTTTGTGCCATTGAGATAATAGCTACAACTGATTGAGTTTACAAGTCATTTTAGGAGGGGGAGTGATTTTTTTTCAGTGATTTATTCATTTTTCTTTTTTTTTTCTGACATGTTGGTGTTACATCTTTCACTAGGGTGATATAAGTTGCACTTAGTAAATACAGCTGGATAAAAAAAAACATGTCCGTCAGTCGCTGAAATAAAATAGGTTTGAGCTTTTATTTAATTATTTATTTATAAATTATTTTATAATATTGCAATAACATAATTATTTATGGTTTTAATTTCACTTAACTATATTAACATTGGTGCTATATTTTATATATATATATATATATATATATATATATATATATATATATAAAATGGATTTAATAGATTTAAAAATACAATTATTCAGATTTAAATACACAATAAAATCAATAATAAAATAAATAACAAAAATACAGATATTTAATTGAAATTAAATTTGAGATAAAATTGAAATGAATTAAATATTTAAATAAATAATTAAATTGCTAAAAACTAATATATATATATATATATATATATATATATATATATATATATATATATATATATATATATATATATAAATGAATACATCTAAAAGTACAGTAAACTGTATAAACAACATATACAAATACTGTCTTACACATTTATATTATTATAATTTTTCACAGTATAAATTGTGTCTTTACATGAAAACATATAACTGCCTTTTAAATTATAGGATGGGGGGCCTTCACATGAGAATGATCATGTGGTCCGCAGTATAAAGTTATATTTTGAGCATTTATGTAGCATATTTATAACAGCCTGGTTTCGGTAACTCGAACAACGCGCTGATTAAGCCTGAAACAAACACAGCAGTGCCTCTTGGGAGAGTTTTGAGGAAGCTAATTAACTTCAGATATTAGATGTTTGTCAAAGCAGTCCTGCTATGGCTATCGAGCTAAGAATCGTGCGCGGCGTTCGCTCGGTTTTCAGGGAAAGTGTTCTCATTTGCACAGTATTAACGAGTAATACTGGCTGACTAGACGGATCGAAAACTAGAATTTACCACGGTCTGCTGAACTGAGGATGATGAGTATCACATCCTGCTATCCGAGCTACATCGCTCCCCTGGGTCCTCCTACCCCTCACCCGCGTCTCCATGGCAACATGCCCTGCCTCACGTTACCCAGAGAGAAAATCTTATTTCGAGTCTATATGGTTCTTTTTGCTCCTGCTTCGAAACAAATCTGAGGCTATTCTGGTGAGTGGTAGTGGCAGGATTTATCGTTCTGGTAACGCTGACTTGTGTTCCTTAATTAATTTAGCACTGACAGAGAGGATAATAAAGTATGTATTAGTGAACCTCTTTCTCTCTCATTTCCTCTTTCACTTATCAAATATGTGCATGTTTTTTGCAATTCAAACATTGCTCACAAAGAGATTTCAACCAAATCCATTTAGGCTATTTCAAAACACTGATTATTTCGTTTCATAAACAGAAACGACAAACAGAAATCGAACAACTGAGATAATCAAGTTGTTGAAGTTTTTTTTTAATACTCGTGTATGGCTAGTCTTCCTGTGCAATTATTAGAATTCTTCGATCTCCCTCTGCTGGCCAAACACCGTAAACACAAGCGAGCGGATCAGCAAAACCTTTTCACTCACTCACATATACACACACACACACACACACACAATATCACTTCATAACGAAGAAGACACGGAGATAGAGAGGGAGAGAGCGAGAGAGAGAGAGAAGAGAGAGAGAAAGAGAGAGAGAGAAACATAAAATAGACAAATATGACAATTAGAACTTTTTAGTAATCCAAAGCCATACTCGATAATTTCCTTGTGATAGGCCCCTACTGCAAACTCAATTGATTAAAACAAACAAACAAACAAAATTATTGTGAAATATTATTAGAAGTAATTTATTCCTATGATGGAAAAATTTCAGCAGCTATTACTCCAGTCTTTAGTCTCACATTATTCTTCAGATATCATTCTTTGCCAATTTGTCCATTTATTTATGTATTTATTCATTCATTTTGTATTATTTGATTAATACAAAGTAAAAAAAGGAATATAAATTATATATATATATATATATATAAATAATTTATATTCCTTTTTTACTTTGTATTATAATACAAAATGAATGAATAAATACATATATATATATATATATATATATACACATATACATATATATATATACATATACATATATATATACACATATATATATATACACATATATATATACACATATATATATACACACATATATATATACACATATATATATACACATATATATACACACACATATATATATACACACATATATATATACACACATATATATATACACACATATATATATACACACATATATATATACATATATATATATATATATATATATATATATATATATATATATATATATATATATATATATATATATATACACATATATACACACATATATATACACATACATACATATATATATATATATAGAACTGACTGACAAATGTTATTTTTGTGTTTAGACATTACACTTATAATAAATTGGTCTATATCTGCAAATAAGTAAATAAAATAAAATAAAATAAGAATCAGTAGACAAATACTCCATAAAAACGTTTTGAAAGTTGTGAGTTGAAAATTAGAAACTATAAGTGATCTAGAACCTTTATATAGTGAGTGCTATAAAGACAAGGGCCGGATTGGGACTCATTTTCAGCCCTGGAGTTTCATGCCTTAGACCGGCCCACTTTAGTTCCCAACTGACTATATTAAAATAATGTAATTAAATACTCAGAATATAATTCCCTACAGCCTTGTAATTCATTGCATTTAAAAAAAAAATAATCATAATTTCCAATTCAGTGCAAAAACCGTAGCCTACGTTTTGCTTAACAGTGAAGATTTATTAGAACAGTAAATAACAGGATATATAAGAATCTATTTTCTTTAAGATTTAGTATTCATAAATATCCAAACATTGAAATGAAGAAAAAAAATCTAATAAAAACAAATATATAAAACAAAATAAAAAATAAAGACTAAAATAAAATGTATTGCATTTTCTAATGACAGAATCATCTCAGTTTCATTCATGTATTGCTGAATCATCAGATATGATTAATTATCTCAGGCTCTTCATTACTATTAGTTCTTCTGAATGACAAGCTCATGTTGGGCTCATGACTGGAGCTTGATAACGTTACTGGGCCTTGCTCTTAGCAGAAAACGGCCCTAGAGGCGGCTGCTGCTGAAGAGCTACAAGAAAAAGTTTGATACATGAACGGTGGTTTGCAGACAATGTTGTTTTGCAATGTCGCTAGCATCTTGAACTGCTCCTAACTAACTTAACGTTAGCTTACTTACCGGCCTCGTCTTCGTTTGTTTATGTTATGTTATGTTATGTTGTTTGCCGCATCATTTTCCAAAGCCTTCTTCTTTTTTATTCTGGCATTTTCGGCGCCGCATTTGCGCTTTCTGTTTTCCATTTTTATCTCACTTTTTTATTTTGAGCAAATTGCAAGGTGACGTGTTGGGGGCGGGGCCAAGAAATCAACAGATAATCACGTCATCATTATCTTGCAGGCTGCACTCTGCGAGAAAATATTAAATAAAAAAAGAGTAGGACGGTGGTAAAATAATAAATAAAAAGAGTGGGCCTGGTAAAAACCATGTTGATCCCTCACAGCATCTTTTTCACCCACATTAGATTTAATATGGCATCTAACCTGACTATGGTCTCTGCATCATATCAATTAATTCAACAACCAACCATCGAATAAGATTGAAAAATAGACCGGCTGACAAGATACAAGCATCAAAGATTCAAAACAAACAAAATGCATGTTCACATTTGAAATAGAATCTATTATTTATTATTTAGACACAGGGAGAAAGATTTTTATTTCTTAGTTTTCCTTTTCTCTACTGCACAATTTGCATAATTTCATGACATCATGTGGACAACCACAAAACCATAACATTGGATTTTTGTATACTATTTTCTTTTTCTCTTCTTTTTTTTTTTTTTACATGAAGTGAAAAACAAGACTCATTTTACAAGCATTTTTACAGTCCGCATACAACTTCAGATGATGTGTTCAATTTTTCTTTCTTTTTAAACTGAATCCGGAGGCAAAATATATCAACATACATCTAACAAAACATGCAACATCTATGTAAAAACATAGAAACTCTTTGTCAACCATTCAATTTGACGGAATTTTGTGTCGTCTTTTTTCCTTTTTTTATTTTTAAACCATCTTGTTTTCACTGTGAGAGATGTTGTTGATTTTGTCAAACAGGTTGGAATGGATTGATCGAACACATGATTTCAAAATGATCCAGATATTAGTTTCTTACATAGTTAGACAAATACAATATGTACAGACAGAGTTTGACCTCGATCACAATCACATGCTCAACGTCAGGCCAAATAAATATTCAGACCTCTTCTCATAGAAAATATCCTATGTATTTACAAAATCAAAAAATAACAAAATCACATTCACACGGTTTACAGCAACTGAATTCATCAAATGCATCATGATTGGGGTAATATTAGAATACAAGTTTATATTTAGTAGTTAAACAGATTGAATGGATGTGCTTGTTTAAAGGGAACATCTAAAAAAAAAAGAAAACATAAAAAAAAAATCACACTTTGAAAGGTGTGATGATCTAAATAAAACTGATGACACTTTTTACAGGTTTTAATAGGCCATCATAACGATGCACAACATAAAATATGCATTATTACATTTAAAATCTGCACAGATATATATATATATATATATATATATATATATATATATATATATATATATATATATATATTTACCTTTTACAAAAAAAACCAAACAAAAAAAATCTAATTTTCAGGTCAGCATATTTATTTTATCATTATTTACGATTACATTTTGAAACCTATGAAAACAATAATGTAAAGTGCATATGAGTAAAATGTACTGTGCCATAAAGTGGAAGTAATAAATAAATAAATAAAGAATAAACACTATACAATCTTCATATAATTAATTTCTTTTTTTTCCCCCTTTTCTTTAACAGATATACAAATATTCTGACACTCGCTTGATATCGCATGTTAAGATTTATGCATTCAAAGAACATAATCCATGTTGCATAGATTTACCCAAACAGAACCAGTGGATTTGGTTAAAACATCAGGTTGGCACACAATAGTTGATCTTACTATGACAGCAACCTTATATTCAGGTACATCTGTGCACCACTTGTGCAAGATGCAGATTAAATCATATAGAAACGTTAGTGTACATTTTATTAGCCAGGTAAGAAAACAGTCTGTTTCCATGTTTGAAAGATGTCCAGTGATATTGATAATGGAAACACTGACTGTTAAGTTAGAAAATTACTGTCTTGTGTTGAGATCCTAGACGGACAAAACACATGTGCCTTTATCTATCAATGGCACATACTAGTGTCATTACACACTGATATGGCGGAGGTTAAAGAGGCAGTGATCATAATGAAAAAGAACTAAACTGACATGAACAGATGAACTTTACAGCAGAAAAACAATATCAAAAGTGCACCACCATGGAACAGAGACACGTGACGCAGGACAGACACCTTGCACCATTAAAGTAAACAACAAAACGTTACATCAGGATTTCAATCAAGCCAACTGAGCCAGAATCCGTATATAAATGCCAAGGAGGACTCAAACGTACGTTAGTTATTATCATTATTATTATTGATCTTTGCATATTTGGAGTCACATTTGGAACTTGGTTACAAAACAGAGACAACATCTGACCACTAACATGACATTTACTTCAAGATGCTGTTCATAAAACAAACACACATGGTGGACACATACAATCATACTTCTGGGATGAAAATAGATGCCTTTTAACCTCAGAGAACCACATTTGAGGACTTGAGACGATAAAAACAAAGCACACCTCCATTTAGCATCCGGCAAAATTCTTGAAATGATCAGGAGGAATGTGTGAAACCCAGATCATCTCGACTTCATTGACCGATCCATGTCCAATAGCTGATGTCAGTCACAACCTGAAGTTTCAACGTTCCCTAAACATTGAAGACGACACTCAAGACATGATAAACGGAGGGATATTGAACTGTGTGACTGGATGTTGCATTCAAAGAATAGAATCCATTATATTTATGATTGTCTTTCTTCCTTACAGTATAACCTCCATACAGTGCATAACATAGTCTGATATGGTCATTATATATCACATGATTGTGTCAACTATATGCTACATCTATCCTCTTACGAACAATGTTTTTTTGCGAGAAATATATATGATTTTGTATTTTAATAAAAGCAGGAATGACATTGAAATGTAGTCATAATTGGCCCATGCCTAAGATATGTTAGATGTAGAATGTAGTTGCAGAAATGACTCCTGCAATAGCAGTGCTCTGGGAGTGGACATACATGTCTCTGTCTTGGTGAATGGACTCTTTCCATGATCTATCAGTCATTCCAGACACACAAACCCACCTTGTCCTGTTTTATTTCTCTTTTTTTGGAGGGCATTGATGGGAGATGGATGGCATGTGGTTATGGCTGTGTTTGACTGGTTGTGGCCACTAGCTTGTGCCAGCTGACGGCCCGCTTACGCATGTCCACATTGTCCAGCCAGATGTAGGCCTCACCAATCAGGGTCTTCTTCATAAATTTCCCTCCATTTGACACCAGGAACAGCTGTGAAGGGCAAGGGGATAAAAGACAAAGAGAGAAAGGAAGGAAATTAAATAATACAATACATGCACTATCATTTAAAAGCATTGGATCAGTTAGATTATTTATATTAATATATATTACAAATCAATATTTTTATGTAGTGACAGCAATGATTAAAATTGCTACAAAAAAATAAAAATAAAAATAAAATAAATGTTTTCTATTCGTCAACGAATCTTGAAAAGAATGTATCCTGGGTTTCTCAATAATAATAATAATAATAATAATAATAATAATAATAATAATAATAATAATAATCAGTACAACTGTTTTCAACATTGATTATAAGATTTTTATTTATTTATTTATTTTTCAAATCAGCATTTTAAAAGATTTCTGAAGAATCATGTAACAGACTGAAGTAATGGCTGCTGAATATTCAGCTTCGCCATCACAGGAATAAATTACATGTAATTTTATATAACTATATTAAGAAGTAAATAATTATATATAAAAATATGTATTAAAAAGGAAAAAAGTTATTCTATATTGTAATAATATTTCACAATATTCATTTTTTAAATCAAATAAATGCGGCCTTAATGCGCAGAAAAGACTTCTTGTGTATTTTGCTACTGGGTATAAAATGATACTCATTGTTCAGCCATATTGACTGTCTGGCATTTTGAATTTGCCTCAGTTTATATTCTCTCTCACCTGTATAGAGTGGCCAACAGGATTCAGGTTCAAACGAAATGTCTCATTGAATGATGGCTCTCTGTCGTGCCGACACACTCTGGTCTTCTTCTTTATGATCTTCTTTTGAGTGGCCACATTCACCACATACAGCTTTACATACAAGTCTATGACGTGAAATAGTGAAATAATACTTCTTCAGTACACTATCAAGATTTCTCAGTTGACATTTAACTTATCTTGACTAAAATATTTGTATGTCAGTGCCATATCTAAGGATGTGTTTGAGGAATGTTTCAATACCAGGTAGGTGGTCAGGAGATTTGAACTTGTAGGTGATGTTTCTGCACTGCAGGATCTCAAGAACCAGCTGCTCTCCTTCTGTCTTCATTTCCTTCTTTAAAGCAACCTTGATCTCACCCATCATCTTACCTACAGCCACAGACAGACAGATAGGTAGATAGATATTTTAAAATGTATTATAACATCATATATTCTATATATTTGTTGTCTCTACTCAATTTCTGGATGTGATTTTTCTTTTGTTGGGAGGCTGGAATGTTGCTTTAAGTTGTCGTTTGTTCAATAAAAGCTTATATAAGTGGTGAGCAATGGCGACTTCTAGTGTACACGCATGAAATTACAATTTTGCACTGAGCGGAATGGTAAATCAGTGATCCTTCCTTAAACTGTTAATACTATATATATATATATATATATATATATATATATATATATATATATATATATATATATATATATATATATATATATATATTTATATGATATAAAACATGGAGAAGTATACTGAAATGGATTACGAAACAAGATATCGGTGGTAACTAAATACCAAACAATGTTTTTGTGTAATGTTCATTAGGTTGTACAAAGTTCAGTAATGCACTTTTGACACTTTGCCATGCTCATGACACACTTAGAGTCTATGTTTAGTCGTGCCGACGTCTGTCTCCTTTGACAGCAACAAAAACACACACCCTGTGCTGTGATGAATTATTCAGCAGCGCATGGCAGTGACAGTGGCACGTCTAAAACAGAACAGAAGGGGATGACTGTTGTTTTCCTCTGTCTAACATTAGTCTCAACAGCTTTCAGACAAGTGCTAATTTAACCTCAGTGGTGAACCTGACCTGTGGAACACGGTTTAAAAATCTATTATGACTCACAGTTTGCCAATTTTATTTAGTTCTCATGAGGTTCACTTTTATGAGCACGGAAACAACTAAAAGTAGACTGTGTGTGAACTGAAACCTCACATGATACTGGAATATGAAACAGATTGTTACCTTCTGAATCAGACAGGTTCAAAGATTCAATTCCTCTGCCTTTATCGGTTCCGTTTGGAATGTTTTTCCTGATAGAGAATCGGATAAAAAGGTGTCAGAACTACAACTTTTTTTACTATTTGGGTATAAATTAAGTTTCCTACATTTTTTTTTACAAAGTATTTGTGTGTGTACTGTGTATATATATTGTGAATATATATACATTTTATGAAATAAAATGATGATAAAAAAAATCACTCAAAATAGGTTCAGAACTTATATAAAGATGTTAGTGCATCTTTATATAAGTTCTGAACCTATTTTGAGTGATTTTTTTTATCTGCAAAATCTGAGATATTTCCTAGTCATTTTATGAAATAAAATGATGATAAAAAAAATCACTCAAAATAGGTTCAGAACTTATATAAAGATGTTAGTGCATCTTTATATAAGTTCTGAACCTATTTTGAGTGATTTTTTTTATCTGCAAAATCTGAGATATTTCCTAGTCATTTTATGTATATATATATATATATATATATATATATATATATATATATATATATATATATATATATATATATATATATATATATATATATATATATATATATATATATATATATATATATATATATATATATACATAAAATGACTAGGAAATATCTCAGATTTTGCAGATAAAAAAAATCACTCAAAATAGGTTCAGAACTTATATAAAGATGCACTAACACTCAGATAGCCAAATATCATCCAACATATCGATCAGTCCACTGGATACACGGAAATCCATCTAATACAGATTAATACGATTACAGGAGTGAACAGGCATACTTACAACTGAGGGACCTGAAATATGGCACTGTCCACAGCGTTAGTGCCCAAAGTATCTTCACTGTCCAGAGTGTATGCATCCCCATCGATTATTTTGTGGTTTGCTTTATCTGTAGAAATACACACATACACAAACACATTAGACATGAGCCATATTAAGCAAGGGACTCGTTATTTACACTACTAACTTAAACATCATTTATGCAAAAAGAATGGAAATGCACTTTGCACACAAAGTTACATATGGACAGAAAAGATAAGAGAACTAAAAAAAAGAGACTACAGTGAAATTAAAAGTAATGCACTCTTTAAAAAAAATAAAAATAACGTTAAACATTGGTTTAAAAACACAACATTCTTCCATGCAAAGTTAACGGCTGCCTTGATTTTAGATTTAAACATTTTTGTGTTTTGCTACTTTAAAGGAGGCGTGGTTTGTGCTGATTTTATTCTTATTTAGAGAGAGGGAGGAGTCACGTCTCTCACCTCCTCTAGCAGAGATCCCTCCATTACGGTCATCTGACTCGATACTTTGCTCTCATTGGCTGGAAGATGTAGCGTGATCAATATTGGGCCAGTTCTGCCTTTAGATGGGGCAGTCTCTACACGGACTCATCCAGAGATTGCATGGCCTCCCTCACATGAAACCAGCTCATGATTTTTACACACCACAGTCATGCGGACATAGATATGAGTTTGAATCGGGGATAAGGGCCTGGGATTTTACTTGCAGAGGGGGAATGAGGTAACAGAGGGGTGCATCATGCTCTGGATGTCAATGTGAAGTGTTTTCCAAAATACACTCAGGTTTAGCTTACGATTAGCCTCCCTATGATGTCAGGAAAAAGTTCTGCTGTACTTTGAGGGATTTTTTTTATTTTTTAAAGCAAAAAAATGCCTCCTCTGCTACTAAAAAACCTGCTATTAAAAAAAAAAAAAAAACACTAAGCCTGAATGTCTGGCATTAAATTTTATCTTGGAAATAAAATGTTATTCTATCTCTCTTATATCTAATTGCTGACCCAAGTTTTACGACAGCTGATGGCAGATTTGTGATATTCAATTTACAGATGGGAGTTTAACAGAGATTGGTTGTTAAAAATATTAAGGGTTTTATAGGCTTTATTAAAAATTTATATCTTTATAATGAGATAATTTCTATTTTGCCACTCAGTATGCAAATATCAGTATATAAAACTGATTTGGATAAATTTATCATTACATGACTTGCTCATCAATGTTTCTTCTGCAGGGAATGGGTGCCGTCAGAATGAGAGTCCAAACTACTGATAAAAACATCATGGTAATTACGGCAAAATCTATTTGTGAAGCGAAAAGCTGCAAGTTTGGATTCTCATTCTGATGCCACCCTTTCACTGCAGAGGATCCCTTTGTCTACAAGTGATGTGATGTAATGCAATTTCTCCAATTCTCTTCTAATAAGGAAACAGACAGACAAAGGGGAGTAAATCCCCCCCCCCCCCCCAAAAAAAAAGTTTTTGGTGAACTATTGCTTTAATAGTCAATAAGATTTTTTCTGTCTTGTGGATTATTAAGTTTAATGTTTAATTTTGTGATTTTAATGAAGGCTTCAACTAATTAACAAAATGATGAAAACAAAACCAAAAACGAAACTATGTGTCAGAAAGGTGAGGACGAGAGGGAAAGGCAAAGAAATAGCGGAAGAGTGCGAGAACGAGAGGACAGACAGAAAGAAAGACAGAGAACAGATAGGCTGTGAGCTCATGTGAAGTAGTAAGTGTTACTTGGCTGGAGTCGGGCCTGTTGCACCGCAGCCTCAGCTGCAGCGATGGCGTTCCCGGCTTCTTCCAGGTGGGCCTGGGTGACGCTGCCTTTGCTCTGGCTGCGTGAGGGGCCGTGGGAGCGCAAGTGACTCTCAGAGGAAGATTTGGAGCTGCCGGGACTACTGTGGGACTTTTCTATTGTAAGGACCTGTGTATCTGTGAACATACAGTACATGCCCTCCATTAATCCAGCACTAATCCCAAATATTAAACCGTCCATCTCCTGTTCATTATACACTACTGTTCAGTTTCAAGTCAGTGAGTTTGTTTTTTTGTTTAGGAAAGAAATTAATACTTGAATTCAACAAGAATGCATTACATTCAAAAGTGACAGTTAAGATATAATATTACAAAATATTTATATTTTAAATAAAGTTATTTTGAACTTTCTATTTGTCAATTAAAATAATAATATATATTTTTTAAAACTATCATGGTTTCCACAAAGATATTAAGCTGCAGAACTGTTTTCAGCACTGCTGATAGTCAGGAATGATTTCTTAAGGATCATGTGACACTTAAGACTGGAGAAGTGATGCTGAAAATTAAACTTATGAATAACAGGAATAAATTACTTTTCAAATTATTTTAATAGAGTTAATTTTCTTTTAATATAATTTTAAATTCTGTTAAAATAGAAAGCGTTTTTTTAGAAAGTTGTTTTAAATTGCAGTAATATTTCTCAATTTTACTGTTTTGGTCACATAAATGCAGGCTTGGTGACTGTAAGGGGAAAAAAGTTGTAAAAAATTTACTGGCTGCAAAAGGTATTCTAAGACAAGTTACACTAATTCCCACTTGTGTGATTCCTGTGTGTATTTCTGTTTAGTATGCATGACCTACCTTTAGCAGGGTCAGGGAAAATGCCGTGACTTCGGCTCTTAATGACGGAGGTTTTAGGGGACTGCTGGTTCTCTGGTTGCCCTCCTTGACCTCCAGAACCTCCTGGCCCTCCAGGGCCCCCCTGACTGCCAGAGCCGCCCTGACCTCCGTTTCCCCCGGAGCCGTCGGGCCCCTGCGGAGGGTGTGTTTTTCCATTGTGAATACTCTCGCTTTGCTCCTTTAGGGGGTGCCAGCGAGGTGTGTTATCCAGCTGAGCTGTGTTTGAGAGATCAATGAGCACCTACAAAAAAAAAAAAAAAAAAATGTCAAAATAAACTCGTTAATAATGTGTTAGATTTCTATTTACTCATATGACTTAATAGAAATGTCTGTTTTCTATAAACTGTTCTATTTTGGATAATAATGTAAACAGATACTGACAGAATAATGACTTAACATAGTAAACCCTGGTGCAGAAGACAAAATGCTAGCATACTTTACATTACTTCTAAGGAATTATGCAAATTATGTTTTTCTCTGTTATTTTTTTGGTGCACGGTATGACACTCACTTCTCCCAGAAAATCATTTGAGGAATATCTGTCATAATCCCACACAGTAACCTCCAGAGTTTTCTTCTTCAGCTGAGGTGAACACACACACAAACAGACACACAAACATTTTCAGGCAGATGCAGGAAAAATACAATTCATCAAGGTAGAAACATCTTTTAACATAACATCTGTGACTCAGTAAACAGCATAGCAATGCAAAACTGGATTAACTTTCGGAGTTTTTAAGCATGCAAAGCCAAGTTTGGATGGAAAAAAATGGGACACATTGGGGATGGGAGTGTGATATAACATCCCTTGTGTTTTTGACTACTTTAATTACATGGTAAAGATCTGTGCATATTCCTTGGACTAAATAGGCTGTAACCTTATATAGCTAGAGAGGGAAGAAAGATGAACTCTAGTAGAGAGTAAAAAGAGAGAAAAATAGAGAGAAAAGCACACACACAGGGAAAGTTAAATTTTTCATATAGATCTTTTAGAAGAGATATTCAGAACAATTCATTTGAACTGAAATGTATATTATCCAAACAGGAACTAACTATATAAAAGACAACCACATTTTCATGAAATAGAAATCCTTCATAACATTATAAATGTCTTTACTTTAATGTGTCAAAAAAAAAAAAAAAAAAAAAAAAATCACTGACCCCAAACTTTTGAACAGTAGCATGTATTTAAATATATGTATATAAATATAATACATATATGATAATATAAATATAATAATAACTGCCATCATAAAATATTTTATAAATAAATTAAACATATAATACATTTATGATATAACAAAAATATAAATAAAAAATATATATAATAATAAAAAAATACATATGTAATAATATGTCTTACCTGCTCCAGATGGATGTTTTTATAAATTACGGTCTGGTTCCACTCTGGGTTCTGGGTCTTCTGGACATATTTAATCCTTCTCTTGTTTTCAGCACTGCACGGTTATCATGTTGAGACAGGATACAAGAAGCAATAAAGTTAGATGATACACTTCAAATGTTTACGTAGCATATTTTTAGCCACTTGAGGCTAGAGGAGTTGAGATGACCTCACAAGAGGCAACACCGATGCAGCTACGGTCCATGCCACCAATGATGATAATGACATTATCAGATCACAGAGTAAAAATCCAACTTCTACATGAGTATATGGGCGACCTATGCAAGCATACAATAGCACTAGACTCTTACAATGAGCTGACGTGAATTTGCACAATGGTAGAGTCGCACAACTGTACTTAATATTTACTGGCTTTGAGGGAATCAATTAAAGAATTGATTGACTTCAAATCAAAAACTTCAGAGGTAGAGGTTGCTTTGAGGTAGATCTGAGACACGTCACAGATGACACAGTAGGCTTCACCACATGAATGACAGCTAGATAATTAAAGAAAGGAAATCCAAACACACACACACACAAACACACACGCGCGCACCTGTGAAAAAGCAAAATGAAAAGAAAAGAAACACCACACTACCTTGCGTTCTGGACAACCATGACTTGGCTGAACCAATCCGGAGATTTGTGTGGAATGCAAAGTAAAAGTAGACAGACAAACAGACAACAGTCAGAGAATCCAAGGAAAGGGGAGACAGAAACCCCTCAAAAAAAGTTGAGGTCCGGGTCCGGGGTGGGGTTGTGTCTGTCCGGCTTTTAGTGCCAGACAAAAGAATCATTTGTGCAGGTAATAGGAACTAATCTCATAAACACTGGAGATATGGCCATTAGGAGATGGCAGATATAGCATTACACCCCATACTGGTGGAAACCATATCGATTGCGCTGTCTCCGCAGTCCGAGACACTGAGCTTGATTACTAGGTAGCATGTTAAGAGAGGAAGGCTAAGCTAATAAAAATTGACTTCTCTAAGGAAGATCTCTTCCACTTTAGTCTTCCAATAAGTCATTTCCATACTAAAGTGGTGAGGACTTCTACCAAGGAAGAAAGACCTTTTAGGCCACTGGATACGCCAATTATTACTGGTGACATTTTTATTCCGGCATCCAGCGATTCAGTCTATTATTAAAAACATTTTAACACTTTCTTTCCAATGTAATTATTATGGAATAATTTGTAGAGGGTACAATGGAGCTAAAGGCGCACTTGATTTTATTTAGCAGAAATTTGATATTGAAGAAAAAAACAACAACAGGAGCTATTCCACAAAAAAAAAAAAAAAAAAAAAAAAAAAAAAGATTCAAGTAACAAACAAAAAAATCTGACAATAAATTAACCACAATTACAACGTTTATATATGTGGACAAGGACACACATAAAATAAATATACGTACTGTAGATATTTTCTAAAGCTTTCATTCTTCGCTCTTACTATAATTTTAACACCTGCACACACACACACACACACACACACACACACACCCACACACAGAAAGAGCTGTGTACACAAGGATACTCACCCTCTCCCTGGCAAGAGATAGACCTTCACAAAAGGGTCTGTGTATCCATTGTTTTCTCTAGGAGCAAGGTTTCTTGCTTGTAGCACGTGAACAATCAGATTGCCCATATTCCTGTCATAGTTGATTTGAAGCTAAGGAAACGATATATATTATGAGATACATAATACTACAGGCAGTCTATTCAAATTGAATTTTATTCCTAAAATAAGCACTGGAAAGCTGCAATTTAAATTCAATAAAGCAGTCAATACTGGAGTGAGTCAGTAAGGCTGATAGTTCATTATTTTGGCTGTGTGCACTTGGATGAGTAAAATGACAAATTCAGAGTATGGGACACCATACTTGGCCATGTCACTTTAAATATGATATTTGAATATATTAAAATATTAGCATTTTTCATTTATTTAAATTCATTCTTTTCATAAACATAACAGTAAAATAATATTTTTCTTTAACTTATACACTGCAAACTTCTGCAACTTTTCATACTGCACAATTAGTTTTGCCTGGACATTAAAAATAAATAATAAAATTAATTAATTAATAAAATTTTTAAAAATAACTCCGTTACAACTGATATTCCAAAGTCAGTTAAATGATGTTTGCATTGTTTGATTACATTGATTAATATAGTAAGCTGCCTTATTCAGATATGTAGAAATGGAAAAAATGAACACAGCCAAAAAACAAACATATAATTCAAATTAATTTTAGAATGTACTTATCTGTATAAATGTATTCATTGTGAAATTGGTGCACATACTCACTTGTATTTCACCAGTGATTGGATGCGGTTGTGACTTCAGAACCTCAGCTGACTGAAAAACAAAATAATAGAAACTAAATCCCTGTCTGCTTTAAATCTAGTTTGAAGTTCCAAAATCTAGACACATTTGATGTATGCTCTAAATACATTAGGTGGCATCTTCATGCACACTTTACAGTACCTTGCTACTATGACGCTTCTTGTTGACAGAAGGGGACCCGGGTTGCCCAGGGCTGGGGACCCCACTTGAAGCGGCAGATCCGGTGCCAGAGTGCAAGTGTCCCGCTCTCTCCAGAGCAGACAGCACGGAAGCAGGAGTCTGCTGCTGCGATACCTTCTGCAGCTCTGCAGCCAGCTGCTTTGGGTCAACACCTGGAGAACGCTGATGCTCACCTACAACACAAATACACACAACAACTATATCACAAAACAAACCCTTTTCAGCTTACTTATTAATAAAGACACATTTGTCACGGTAAGGAGTACAAGAATTTTGATGCACAAAAACAGTCCTAACACACAGATTCATGACCTTGGGTTAAAATCAGAAAGTTGTAGGAGAGGAAGTGACAACTTCAGATAAGAGCCCTTGTTTTAGTCCACCTCCCGGCACGAGAGGTGGATGCACTAACAAGGAGGCTAAATGATTTCTCGCTCCTGTGAAAAGCTTATTAAAGGCATCACAACATGTAAATATAGTATGAAGGGAAGACCAGAAAATGTTGGAGACACTCACCAGTTCTCAACTGAGTCTGGTGCTCCATTTGCTGAGGGTGTTCTGTGCCGGAGAGCATGTTTAGGTCTCTAAACAGCAGTCAAGATAACAACTGTATTAGCATATTGGCTTAAAGACCACAATTTGACCATGTTTGACAGTTAAATCGATGTCTCACCATTCAGCATTAAATAAGACACATTCTAGAAACTGAAACGTTATTTCAAGTCTAATTGTGTGAAATTATATTACAAAAATGCACTGAACTACCATGGTACAGTGAGGGTATCTGCTGGTAAACCATGGTCCTTAAATATACCATGTTCATATATTGATAAAAACAAATGTTTCTAGGGGCACTA
This sequence comes from Carassius auratus, assembly GCF_003368295.1. Lineage (NCBI taxonomy): Eukaryota > Metazoa > Chordata > Actinopteri > Cypriniformes > Cyprinidae > Carassius > Carassius auratus. The sequence continues at coordinate 309,168 of NW_020524189.1, forward strand.
AATCAGCATATTATCATGGTGGACTTAACATTGAATAAATGATTGAAACATACAGGCGCAAACATATTTCTGCCTCTCCATACTGCTGACCCACAATGCTTTGCACTTCCTCATATGTTTTTCCCAGCAGAGAGATTCCATTCCACTCTAGAACCTGCATTCCTGAGGAACACAACACATATCAGATCCAGTGAGAAAAAAAAAACAGGTATTAGGTCAGAACACAAAAAACAGATACTCACAGTGCACCTTAGCAAGAACATTATTTGTTTGCAGATTGTTATGGAAAGTATTAAAAATAGGTGTTGTTTATAAAAGTCACCAAATGTATGATTATTTTTTAAAAACCTCAAATCTAGAGCAAAAGTTTGGATTCTTTGCACTCTGTATTGGGAGACACCAAAAACTATTATGATAGAGTCACCCACAGATAGAAAGATAGATGTGCTATTGTGATTCCTGAGGGTAAATTCAGGAAAAAAAACAATCACTGAATTAACCAAACACATAAATAACACACACACTATTGCAAAAGCATGCTTCCCTAAGCACTTCGCTCACTACAAGGAAACAGTCCTGGAGCTTCAGAGCCCGAAAACAAGGGCAGAAAACAGAGAGAGAAAAAAAAAACTATTTAAAAGCATCACTGCAAACCCAAGCCCGCTTGAGGTTAAACCCCGAGCACTTACACAAATAAAACCGAGTCTTCAGATTGGTCTTTTGCATTCGAAGTGCTTCAGCGGATGATAACAGCAGGGCATCATTCAAATGTCTGTTCATCTCTACAAAATCAATGCCTTTAGTTTCCACTCAAAAACCTCTCAAATGTTCTGCAAGTGCGTCAGTCATATCTCCATATTACTCTGCAAGATTACCACTAGGCCAAAATCATTATTTCAGCTTTGAAATTTGTATCTGAATGATTTGTGCATAGTTGGGATTGGATTCAGTTTATATGTTGAAAATACTGTGAGCTATAAAAGGGAGCGTCTTCAAAGGCTTTAATGTCATATGAGTATGCATTGTGCAGTTGTGTATTCACTCAACTCTTGGCCCAAGTAATAATATTGCTACAGCTATCAGATATTAAAGCTGCTCTCTAGCACATTTTCCACTGTGGCAGCAGACATTATACTGTATAAAGAGAAAAGCATATTTAAGATGCTAAGAACAGATGCTTGTGTAATTTGCCAGAAGACTGGTGCTTGCATATTTCAGGAACGAAACAAAAAAGTAGACAAAAGTCTTGGCACTAAAAAGGAAACATTTTAATATAGCAAGTCTTTGCTAAAAACACAAGTTACGAAAGAATAAAAATCAAACAAGCGAAAACATGTTCAGGTAGCCGAGCTTCTCTCACAGGGGCTCATCTAAATTGACAGAGTGTGCTGAGCCAGCATTTGTCAACAAGGAGAGCAATCATACCACAACAATAGCATACTGGAATGAGAAATAGCCTTTTAAATTAGGTACTTTTCCCTTTGAAAGAATACTGAATGCTTAAAATGAATGTTTTTTGCTGATACTTGCTTTTTAAAAATACTTTTTAGGAATTTAGGAATTGCATCAATACAAAAGCATCAATATAAACTTGTTTTAACCACATTTTCTTATTTATTGCCTCTCTTTCACTTCTTTAACCCCTTACTCTCTGTAAGATAATTTAATTTGCTAATGTTATCAGATTAACTAATACAGAAGTTCTTACCTTCAACAACTTTTCCTGTATACTCAGCACATCCCCCTGCTGAAACCTTGGCAATGTAGGCTCCGATCTCACCGTTGGTCCCTGGAATCTCTTTTCCACCCACAACTCTAATTCCCAGCCCACTGCCTGAATTCAGATGAGTTCAGTTTAGCCGATGAATGACCAGTTACTAATGATTAATTGGATCCTAGTCAGAGCATTTCAGGATCATTTTAAACATAATCTCTTCGTCAACATGGCTTCCATGAGATAGATTACATTTGCTGTTATGCTTTTCCTTCCAGTAATTTAACTTGCATGCCTAAATGCTACATTTCGCTATGTGTATCTTGTAGAGTAATTGCTATGAAAACGTACCTGAGACGGTGTGGTCCTTAGGGTCCCTTTGCAGTTTGATGCGAGAGTGTGGGAAGGGGTAATGGCCGCCTTTCATCTGTAACAACAAAAATAATCCAAAAGAATAAACAGTAGCTGAAGTTCTAACAGCAATTTTGAAATAAATACACAGACGTAGTTTGGTGTTCTTTCACAGATAGGTGCAGTATATTCATGTGTGACTTTGGTTAAAGTAGAATATGTTCCTGGAATAACATTCGGATTGTAGGGTTAGCCTTAAAAGTTTGGGTTGGGGCTAAAACATCAGATATTGACCTATAACTCTACTACTATAATGTACAAATAATGTTTTTTTTTTGTTTGTTTGTTTTTTTTTTTGTGGGTACATTATTCCAGGATCAACAAAATTTCCAGGAACACATCCTACTTAGCGAAACTAATTTACCTGTCTTCTCTCTGCCCCAGCTTCTGGTCCTCCACGTCCCTGGCGGGGTTTGTCAAACCAGTCTGTCTCTTCGTGCTGAAGGTGATATGCTAAAAGACAGGAAGAAAGCATCCACTGTACCATCACAAGTGACAAAACTGGGCCATGTGTCCCACTCCACCACTTTTCTCCCAGACAACCATCCCTTCACCACCCCCAGTCGGGAACACTCCTTTGCTAGAGTGTTTGAACTGACAGCTTGATGGATTTGGGTCAGGGCTTCCGAGAACAATATCTATGTTTCAAAAGGGTTTGGACACTAACCTCCATTCTGCAAAGCTTCAAATCAAGAGAGTTTGTTTAGATAAATACTAAATATACTAAGTACCCTGACCCCAGGGGAAGCAGTGACAGAGGATGGTGAGGGCAGAAAAAGGATCTGAGATGTGTGTCTAGGCATGCACACATGAACATGCATGCTGTCTCTCTTCCAGATTGGGCTACATGTCATGCGTCGAGCATTTGATAAGAGAACTGTTGTGGGAACTAACCACAGCAGAAACACGCAGATACACACACCATCATACAACAGTGTGATGATGAGATGCCTTACCAAATGTCTAATGATTAGTAAGTTTTCTGTTAGTACACTAGTAAGCATTTACAAATGAAACACTACTCAAACAAAACTACAGCTTTTGTTCTATAAAACCAGACTTTCATGATGCTAAAACTATTCCGTTATTCCAAACTGCAGTCTGAACACCAGAACCTTTTCGTAATTAATTCAACATTCTTAGAGATAAATTTAGTTGAGACACAAAATTGTGTTACAAATCTAAAACTAAATCAATTTAGTTTTCAATCCAATTGTGTTAGATTCTTGCTTAAAATAATGGATATGCTCTTAAAATAAAGGTTCCAAGAAGAGGGGTTTGTAGTGATGCCATAGAAGAAGATTTTTGGTTTCCTAAAAAGGAAAAGTTCTTCAATAATATATTTTTTTTTCTTGGTGTGAAGCATATTTTAATGATATGATGAACCTCTTTTAAAATGGAAAGGTTCCATGGATGTTAAAGGTTCTTTATGGAACCTTCAATGCCAATAAAGAGCCTTTATTTTTAAAAGTGTAAGATTTTTCTTCTAAACATAATTCTAAAATATGCAACTTTGTCTCTCAAGTAAACTAATCTTGTTTTGTCTTAAGAATGTTTAGATATTTTAGTTGTAAAACACAACTAAAATACCAATTAAAACAAGGATTCTTGCTGAGTACTTGTTCTCACCTACACAGTTGCAATGCTTATATGTTAGATTTGCATCCTTCAAGACTGTACATAGGCCTAGTGCCGTTTTCCAGTTTCTTTTTTAAGTAGTCTAGCACTTTCTTCAATGACATTGGGAATTCCTAGAATAATTCATAACTCAAGCTAGGGCAGACATGTCAGCATATACCTAAAATAGTTCAGGCAAGCAATATCTTCTCTTTTGTTTACTCTGTAGTTTGCACAACCTGCAGATGCCTTGATCACAATACTGTGTAAGCGAAGCATTTTTTATTCTTGAGGCAGCACTACAATATGTCACAAATCATCATTTAACTCCTAATAGAGTAAGAAGAAAACTGACAACTTGATCTGTCTGCAGGAGTTTCGCAATATTGAGCTTGACATGCTGTCATTCTGCAAGGAAATGTCTCCTTAAATCAACAGTGCCTTCCCTTTATTACTGAAGTTAGAGGATGCACTGACCATGGCGAACATATGATCTATAGAAAACTGGCATTTTAGCCAAAACAATACGAGAAGGATATTTCACTCTAATAACTTGTATCCTGCATCACCAAAAACAGCACCTTTGCCCTGTATTTTGAACATCAACTAGTTTCAGAGCACTCCATTCCATTAGTGATATTTTGGTGGGGCAAGATAAGTTGCTAGAATGACGTTTCCTAATGAGATTAGCTTGTTCTAGGAAACTTCTGCTACAGTATGCTCACATATGCACTCATGTATGTAGACATGTATGTGCCCTGGTTGATATGATAAGACCATGTCAGAGAGACCTTGAAGAAGTGCAGTGATAATGAACACCAGGATGGGTCTGAGGTGTACCACTGAGAAATGCCCATTAATCAAGACTATGGCACGCATGAAAGTAGGTTTATGCTTAGTGATATTTTGAAGGTTGTTGAACAGCAGTTCTCACCTTTCACATTCCAGCTAGGACCTCCAGCTGTAGTACAAACATTGTATTTCAGAGAATTCATAGTCAAATGTGCCTTAAAACAGAGCTATGTTTTGCCAATAAACACACAAACACACACCGTTATATTTGCAGTGGAAGTGAATTATGTTCCGTAGCAAACATCTAATTCATACATTTTCTATAATACATAAAGCACACCATTGTAGTCAGTATTTCACTCTAGACAGTCTTTTAAATAAATTCAGAATTCTGTAAGGTAGCCCAATAAAAATAATGATAATTCTATATAATAATATTTAAGATGTGCAAAAAAGTTTACACAAAGCTATAAAGGAAATTATTTGTTTGGCAAATAAATGCCCCAGGTTCCAAATGAACTAAGCTCTATTGACAGCATTTATGGCATATTTGCAAAAACCACGTAAAATCAATTTTAAAGTAAAATTGATGGTTTTAAAATTTTATTATTTATTAATTCTGCTTGTTTATACAAACTGAGACCACTGAAAGAGCTTTGGAGCCTTGAATGTTTCTTTGACTGTAAACTAAAACAAAGCAAAACAGGTTGCATCCTGAAACACCAATTGTTTCTGATATTCTCAAGACAGAGCCTGGGGTCATATTTATGCAAACCCGGCAGAGCATTTAGTTTTGTAAACCAAAATATATTCATACTTTGCACATATTTACACCTGGCTCACGTTAAACTTCTAAAAATTTATAAAACACACAGAAAGAGAATTAATACAATATTAATTGAGAAAAAGAAATGTTATATATATATATATATATATATATATATATATATATGTGTGTGTGTGTGTGTGTGTGTGTGTGTGTGTGTGTGTGTGTGTGTGTGTGTGTGTGTGTGTGTGTAACATGCAAGATGTTTTTAAATTCCCATTCATTAGCCATGCAAAAAAAAAAAAAAAAGAAAAAAAAAAGAAACTTGAAATAGCAAGAATTTATTCAGGATGAAATTTGGAAACACTGATTACAGACATTAACATCACATGAATAAAATTGTTAAAAGTAGTAGAGTTGAAGGTAATGGAAAATTAATCTTCAGTGTATGCATGTTATAACCGGATTAGCTTCATGAATCTTTGACTAAGCGTGTCTAAACAGAATCTCTCATTTAATTTACAATTTTTTATCATCATTTGTCAAAAGCACAAATTTGTCTGTTTTATTGTCCACGAGGACAGAACAGGTGAAAACATAAATTCACTACATTAATTTTGTCCGATCAATGTGATGACATGTATTTTTGCAATTTGAAATATTCTGGATTAATGAAAACAAGACAAACTGAACCAGGTACTTGCATGGATATAACATTTGAGAATGTCTTCACAAGAAGACAAAGTTTAATTCTGATTTAAAAGAATGGCTTAGTATCCTATAGCTGTTGGAATTATAGTGAAAGATACTGGCAGCTTGTAGATAAATTTATATTCTACCGATTAACCGCATGTGGCGAGTGGGGCGGAGCAGAGCCCACTTGCCACACCGCATAACTGTTTTCCCCCAACATACAGCATAAAACAAAATTATCACAATTTCATTTATATATTTCATAAACAGTCTACTGCCTTCCTAAGATAATCAGTCACTAAATGATTCTGACAAAATTACAGGATGTTGTAACTTCATAGACTAAAGGCAGAACAGTCTCCTCGTCAGCTGCAGGGCTGTGATAAATAGCATAGGCACTGAGTGTATAATTAATTAAAATAGCTGAATGAACAGTTATGAAGATATCCTTAATCACTTCTCTTCTTATATGTACTGTATATGACAGAACAATAATGGTAAAGGAAACAAAATTATCTTTTATCTTAATTATCAAAATGATATATATATATATATATGTGTGTGTGTGTGTGTGTGTGTGTGTGTGTGTGTGTGTGTGTGTGTGTGCGTGCGTGCGTGTGTGTGTGTAGATGAAAATGTAAATTTAAAAGAATGACATTATACAAATGTGACAGACTGCAAAGTGTAAAGCAAAATTCCAAGACAAAAGATGAAAAAAGAAAAGGAAAATGTAACAGCTGAGTTTACACACAGATTTATGTTATGCATTCAGAGCCATACAATATATGCATATCAACAGAAGCTAGGGTTGAAGATAACAGATCTCATAACAAATTTACCTTCACTATCTGACATGGCCCCCTGAAGGTCATCCTTTATAAAGGCAATGTCCCGTTTATAGCCACTTGTCCTGGACTCCTCTCTCATGTGCTGTTGGACTTCTGGAAGAGAGTGACTGGAGCCAAACTGGTCTCGTGAGTCTGCTGAGATGGGTGGGAGTGGGCCTGCAGATGCCCTGGCCATGCCCATGGGCTGACCTACAGGGCTCAGTGGACTCTCCTCTTCAGAGTTTTGTGCAACAATGGGAATTCGACCCCTGCTCTGACTAATTGGCAGACTTGTTGGTTTAGCCCTAGATACAAACTGGGAATCCATACCCTCACCCTCTGCTTTTAGGCGTAATGATGAGTTTGACAAGTCTCTTTTGATAGACAGGTCCAGTCCATATACAGAGGAAGGCCTAGAGGAAGGTCTTGACCGAGTGCCACTGGGGTAAGTGCCATCATCATGAAGGGAAGACCTTATGGTAGGCCCTAGATTGAGAGATTGGCCATAGTTGAGTGACTGAGACAGGCTAGCTCCAAGATCTGAACCCAAATATTTATGTTGCTCCGCAAGGTTCTTCCTAAGACCAAATGTGATCTCATCCTGCAGTAGCCTTGCCCTGGCAGACAGTCCACCAACTGATGAGCTGGCAGATGATAAAAAAGTGCTGTAATCTAGCTCATGGTCCCTGCTCTCTTGGATAGGTGAAAACTTTGTAATTTTGGGGTCAATTAGTGCTTTTTTATTCTTTAGCTGTTTCTGGTAAAGAACTGAGGCCGGAAGTTGCTTGGCAGCTTGCTTCTCTAAAGTTAGTCTCCCGATGCTATATTTGTCAGCTTTGGGGAAATGCTTATAATTAACGTCAGAGTGGAGGTAGTGAGGCAGGCCTGTAAGCTGTTCGAGACTATCCGTACCACGTCGGAACTCCTGCTTAATTTGTTGTTTTAACATCTTCAATTCATATGGCTCTTCCATGGAATCTTCGTCTGCTTTATCATATGAATGCAATCGAGAAGCAGCCTGAAGAGGTCCAAGAAAGTCTGCCACATCTGCTGTCCGACGAACATCAGCCGTCCGGAGAAGTCGGTCAGCTTTGCTTATATCCTTATCAGCGATACTGAAGCTTGAACCAAGGCCTGCAGAGCTCTTTGTGAGTTCGCCGATGTCATCAATCAACACATAGTTCCTGGCATTGTGGTGGTCAAGGTCTGCATAGAAGGACTCAGCTGATATGCTGGACAAGGGACTGCTGGCCATGCTGGCCCTCTCTTCCAAGCCCATCCTCAGATCAAGGCTACTGTATTTGCCACCGAGATGGGAAACTCCGTATGCACTCTCTGTGGATGTAGGGACAATTAGGAGGGGCTGGTTGCGTACAACCTCATAGTTTGTCGTAATCTTTGGTTCTAAATCAGACAAAGTAGTCTGACGGGGTTTCTGATGCATCAGGAGGAGTGAGGAATGGTCATAGCCAGTCTGCTGGGACTGCTGATTGAGTGAGGGCACTGATGAGTAGATGGATTGGTAGGGGGACACCTGCTGATGGTAAAGAGACTGCTGCTGGTACAATGTCTGTTGAGGACACTGACTTGTTTGGGATTCATACTGATAATGGGAGTATGGACTCATAAGCTGTGCATACTGGGACTCAGACTCAGTCTGTGGTGGAATGAACTGGTTAAACTCTGACTGTGGGGCAGTCCGTGGCCGTTCTAGTCCATGACCATTACCTCGTGCCTCTCTGATATTGCTGACCTCGCTATCTGACATGTAGTCTCGCTCTTCTGCCACTCCCTGTAAGTAGGCTCTCTCTCTCTTCTCTCTCTCTTTCAGTAAAGCCTCTTTTCTTCGATTTATACCCATCTCCAGATACCTCAATTTAGCATCTATCTCTTTCTCCTCTTCATCAAGTTCTGCCTGAATCTTACGGAGTTTTGAGGACTCACGTTCAACTAAATCCAGCTCTTTGTCTATGTCTTGGAGGATTTTGGCCCGTGCCATAGTGGTGTTCCTGCACAATCGTCTTCTGGCAGAAGCAGTGGTGTACCCAGAGAGGCAAATGAGGGTATCTTCTTCCGGAGGTGGATGAGGTAGTGTGCGTTTTACTTTCTTCTGAGTGCCAAGTGGTGTGCCGCTCTGAGAACCTTTGCTCTGTTAATAAAACAGAAATAAAACAAATAAAACAGAAATAAAAAGAATAACAAGAAGCAATATATTAAGCATGGACCATTTACAATGCAATCATTATAAGAGGACAAAATAGATCAAATTTGTGCTTTAGATAAAAAAGAAAGAGTGAATCCATTTTAAATTGCAGTGCTTACTGAGTAGGTGTCTGAGTATTGGTACATCATTCTGTCCTCAGTGGTCGGACTGAGTGTCTTGGGGTCAGACAGAGATCGTTGTGAGGCCCTTAGTGATCTTGGACTACTGAGATGCCTCGATGAATCAGCAGTAAGCATCTTCTGTGAGCTTTTTCCAGGGGACACTGGTGAAACTGGGGAGCATAATACCTTTGGAGATTTGGTAACTAACAATGTTCCAACATCGTCAGCTGTCAGGTGTGTGCTGACACTTATCTCAGAAGGAGCTGGACGTCTTTTATCTCTGTCTGACATAAATTCTGAATCACTTTCTGTTTGGCCCTCTCTGTGTAAATCTACTTTTGTGTCCAACTGAGCCCGCACAGGAGATCTCCTTATTGTCCCTGAATGCTCTGTCTGAACTGAAATCTCTGCTACAGTCTGAATTGCAATACTTGATACCTTGGAGCTTTTTCCCTTCTCTCCATCAGCATATCTACTGGAACGAGACCTGCGTCTGCTCCTAACGGGGACATCCCATTCATCCTGATCCTCATCATCAGTTTGCACACAGCTATCTACACTTCTCCTACTTCTTCTCCTTCTACCAGAAGGAATCTTTTCAACCCCATCTTCATCATCCGTTTGAACACCACTCTCAACCAATTTCTTTCCACTTAACCCCACACTTTGATCTTGCTTGGCTGTATCTGGCAAGTTTGTGGACAACTGCATTTGATCCTTTGTCTGAGCACTCACTGATGCAGGAATGCTTGAACTATACTGTGTAAAAGCCCCAGAAGTTGTTGTTTGCCAGTTTTGACCTGATGTAGAGACATGGGTGGACACTGCAGATGACGCTGAATTTTCATCCTTCACTGGCCAGTACTGTCCATTATCTCCCCCAGAATATTTTGAGTCAAGTATGATGTCTGAGCTCAAGGGTGGGGAAATACACTTACTTGGCCTGAACCCGTATGGGTATATCTTTTGCTCTTCTAATTGTTGCTGGAGTTGCTGCTGTAATCGATGGATTTGCTCTAACTGAAATTGCTGCTGTGCAAAAGTTTCTTGCTGAAGAATCATATGGGTTTTGCGTTCCTCTTCTTGCTGCATTAGAAGTTGCTGCTTCATGTTTTGAAGTTCCTCCAGCTCCTTCTGAACAATGATCTGCTCTTGCTCACGGTAACGCTGTATCTCTTGCCTCTCCCATTCAAGTTCTTCCGCTAGACACAGCTGTTTCAATTTCTCTAATTGTAAGAACTCATGTTCAGCCTTGTACTGTTGGCTCTTGCTGTCATCTAAATCAGGGAAATTCTGGGATACCAGCATGTCCAGGGAGGCTGCTATTACCTCAAGAGTAGCATCTGAGTAGAGCTCAGGGAACGCTGTCAGGGAGGGAAGGAGATTGGCTAATGCAGAAGGTAGAATATCCTTTGATAATTCAGGCTGTGGGAATATTGAATGGTCTGTGGCTGTGGTGTGTACAAAGCCATATGGAGCAGGCTGATTTTGAAGTGCTGAAAATGGATCTGTAGAATTGGTGAGACTATTATATGTTGTGCTGAATACTGAACCTGGTTGGGTGGTAATTGCATATGTGGAGGGAACGGGTGCAGCAACAGATGAATAAACGATTCCATTTGTCGATCTTAGTAAACCACTAATGGCAAATGTCGTTCCTTCAGAATATGGAGTAGTGGTGATCCCAGTAAATGCCAAAGTGCCTTTCTTTGAGTAGTCTAAGGCTTCTTCTGTTATGTTAGGAAAACAAAAATAGTAGCATCATCAGCAGTATCTAAATGAACACTTGCTCTGTTTCATGCAACATTAACTAATGAACATGAAATAAAAAGTCAAATAGCATGCAAAGATCTTGTCAGTGTCATCAGATTAGCAGGATGCAAAGCCAAAACACTGAGGGACAACATGGAGGCAAATGCATGCATCTGTGTTTGAAAAAAAAGAACAGAAAAAGACAAGAATGAAAATCAAGACATTCAGTGCAAACATCACAAAAATAAGAGACATAACCAATAAATAAGACATTAACATTCAAATAAAAAGTCATACTGACCTGTTGACATTTTAGCTGATGTCAAATCAATAGCCCCCTCAGATGCCCCATTCTGATATGTGAATCCATTCTTTCTTTCATAACCAAAGAGTCCAGCCTCTCTGAAATCACTGTCAGATATCGAAGCCTTCATGGTAGTGAGATCTTCAATGACAGGTGTTGTGTGATTATCAATTTGATAGCCAATTTGATTGTCTGGTTGTGTGGTCACAGGAGGTTGTGTTCTACAGCTCCCTGTGAAAGGAATCCTGTAAATAACATCACAGCAAGCAGTCTGTCTTCCAGATGTTAGATCAACTGGTGTACCATCATCTTCCAAAACAGTTGTGACCACTCCAGAGGACGAGGACAAAGCAACCATGGTTTTCATTGGCTTAGATGTGGTGAGGTCTACAGGTCCAACTGCCGATGGCTCTATATGTATTGGTTTACCACAAGTGCCATTTGTGAAGCTCACTGGGGCTATAGTTACAGGCATAAGAGTAGGAGCTGTGGTTGCAGCTCTGTATGAAAGGTTAACAGGAATCTCTTCACTGGTTGCAGGCTTAGGTTGTGAATTCACAGGTCTGTACACTATCTGTGCAAGTGGCTCAAATGGATTATATGTGGTAAGTGGAAGAGGCACTAAAGCAGCATGCCCTAGGTCCAGAGGCTTGTCAACTGGGTTGTTGTTGTAGGCAATTGTAGCTGTGCAAGTGACAATTGTTATGCTGTCAGTTACAACAGAGAGTGTTGTAGTAGGGATTATTTCAGCACTAAGATTCACAATTTCAGGCTGTACAGCAGTGGCCTGTCGCCCACTTGAGTCACTTGAGAAGGAAGACTTATTTAAATCTGGGGCTGTCAGATCCATTCCTTGGTCAGTCATTGTAACATTGACTTTAAATGTGGTAAGATCTATAACGTCACTAGGGTAGTATATTCTTCCATTTTGTTTAGGCTTTGGATGGACTTCTGGCTGGATTGTGGCTGTAGCACCCACAGGTTCATGTATGGATTCGACAGGAATCCTCTCCTGGACAACTGACACAGTTGTAGTTCTTTGTACTTCAGTCGTGACAACTTGGGTTACAATATTAGGCGATGCATCAGGATGCTGCTCAGTTGTTGAGATTGTAGAGTAGACTTGGCTCATGCTTGATATAACTTTATCTTGTCCACATATTTCTTGACTCTCAATAGATTTTGTAAATTGTGTAAATGTGACTGGTACTGGTGGCACAGTTGTTGCAGACTTCATTGCTGGGATTTCTTTTTTTTGCTCATAAACTGCTTGGTGCCCTCGAAGCTGTGTTATTGGTACTGGTAATGGACCCAGTTCAGGTAAGACCTCTTCAGAAGCTGAGACTATTAGTACTTCTTCCATATCCAAACTAGGAATGTCTTCATTTTTAGCTGGGATTGGAATCTGGGTTATTGTTATTGGACTAGAATATGTTGTTTGCATTTGTTGCATTTCAAGTTCATGTTGCACATCACTCACTGTATTGTGAGGAACAGAATCAGCAGAAACTCCTGACAGTGGAGCTAAGAGAAGAGGAGAAATCAAGGAAGGTGTGGGGTACACTATAGCTGAATATCCTGTTGGTTCCATAGCAATGGGCGGTGGTGGTGCTGCTGCAACAGGTGCTGCTGGAATCAAAACAGTAGGTGCAATTACAACTGATGCTGTATCATGTGGTGTTATAATTGCAGATGGGGAATTAATTGTATTCTCCATTGTGATATGAGGAACAACAGCCATAGACTGTGCTACTCCTGGTGATGCCACTACAAGAGGTGCTGAAACAAATGTTTGTACAGAAGCAACTTGCAGCTCTGGGACTGTTACACAAAGATCTGTAATACTTTGTCTTGAAACAGCAGCTAAAGTCTCTGTTGTGACTGAAGCAATGTCAGGTGACATCACCTCAAGGGGCACAGCTGCATTTAAAACTGAGGAAAGCTTTGGTGGAGCTGCTACAATTTGTGCAGAAATTAATGACACAGGTGCATCCACTGAATCTAGAGCAAACACAGATTGAACCTGCTGTCTGGGAGTTGGCAGTGATGATCTTCTCATCGGTGCTTGAGTTGTAATGCTCTCAACAGGTGATCCTGGTTCTGAGGGCAATGTTATCACCACATATGTTTCAAGAGTTCTAGCAAATCTGGGTGACAAAGGTGATTTTGGTGATGAAGCACTGTGCTTGGTCTCTACAGGGGCAGTCAAACTTAGTGACAATGCATTTGGAGGTTCCCTTGTTCTTGGCAAAGTTGCAGCACGAACTGCTTGAACAACTACTGTCTCAGGGCTAACTGGTGGCTTAACGCTCTCTCTTGATCTGTGACTAAATACCAGTCCTGGTGGAATGCATACAGGTTTGGGGGGAACAGCGGGTGGGGATTTGTGTGTTGGGGTCACAGCTGATTTTATATTTATACTGGCCACATTTGGTGGGGGTTTGGGTAGAGTTGCTGTAACTGATGAGGGAGTTGGAATAGTCTTTTGCTGGTTAAAATCAGCCTTGGGTACTGCGGTATATGGCAATTCTGGTGGTGAAGCTTGAGGAGGTGGTGGAAATGAAATCACTGGTTTATCTGTTCTTTCATGAGAAACATGGGGTTTTGCAGATGTCACACAATGTGGAACTGTTGAATCAGTGATGAAACTTGACATTTCGCTTGGATAGGTAAAAGGAGAAACACTAACAATAACAGGGTGGCCTCTCCCATCTTCAATAGTTGTTTTAAATGCCACATTTTCAAGATTTGGCAATTTAACAACAACTTGACCTTGCTCTGTCTGTACAGGAGAAATTATTTGTGAATCTGGCTGTTGGGAAGAAATTCCATCATCTGGTGCATTTTCTTTCTGAATTTCCACCATTGTTGGCTGAATATTGGTCAGCATTGATTGAACTGGTTGGGAGGATGAAGTTCCAAAAGCAACAGTTGTAGTAACAGTGGGAGAAACAACAGAGACTGTCTTTGCAGCAATATGCTCTCTATGACCGGCTGGAGGTAAAATAGGGGCTGCCTGGCCTAACTGGGGTGCCATGTGGGATCTGGTTTCTTCTGGCATCTGAACAGAAATCTGAATAGAAACACTCGTTGGTGGTTGAGTCTCTTTTGCCGAACCAGGAATACTGGATTGAGCAGATGGTGGTGTGACCACTTCAACAGCTGAGCTAGTCTGGTCTGTAGAGATAACCTTTGCTGGTATCGGGGCTGATACCATTGTTGGAACAGAAATAGGTGCTTGATCCACTGCTGAAACTGTAGCTGGAAGTGGGGCATAGGTTAGAGAAGGTACTGGAAAAGTCCCAGAGATTGATTGAGATGGAGATGTAACCAGTTCTGGCATTTGGACAACAACGGTGGTAGGTGTAGGAATCTGATTTCTGAGTGCAGTGGATGGCAGGTTAGGCGCTGAAACTTGAGTTTGTTCTAGAACTGGATGGTCTAAAGCAGGGGACACAAGATCGGGCATTTGAACAACAACAGAGGTTTGTGTTAAAGGTCTTTTCTGAGACTGAACAATGGGTGTAGCAACATTAGTATTATGAGTTTTTACATAGTCTACTTTTGGATCAATTATTTGTGCAACAGCTTGTTTGTTTATAGAGTCTGATTTAGAATCTGAAAGTGATTCATGTATTGCACTGGCCAAAGGTTTCTGAGCTAAATCTTGATTAGCTGAATTCAGTATAAAGGATGAAAGACTATCTGGAGTAGGGACCGTTTCCTGTTTAGGTTGTGGTATAACTGTTGGTTTTGGTGCAGGAATTGGTTTTGGACCTGGTGTTGGCTTTGAAACAAGATTTTCAGAAGGAGTCGGAGTGCCAGCATTTTCTGAGACATGTGGTGAGGCTGGAATGACCGGTGAAGGGGATCCAATAATATGTGTGGAAGGTGCAACAGGAGCACTTGCTGATGGGTATGTTGTGGCTTGCTCAGACACCAAGTCTGGCATGTGAATTACAACTGGGGCAGAAATTTCAGCAACACTGGGGCTAGCTGGAGTGGTTAATTCAGATGTCTGGTCAGAAACCGGAGAGGATGATGGTGCTGTTGTTAGTTCTATATTTGAATCTGGGGATGAGACTGTTGGTGGAGATAGTGGTGATATTGCTGTTGTCTCCACAATATGTTTTGATGAGGGAACTTCACAGATTACAGAAATGGGAAGATTCTCAAATGATTCTTCTGGGTCTTGTGGTTCCTCTTCACTTTGAGGGATATTAGTTGGCTCAGATGACATTTTTTCCAATGTGACACAGTACTCCTCTTCAACTTCCTCTTCACCAGAGGAGCACTGGGTAATCTTTAAGTCAGGAATTGGATATAACGCTTTATTCCCAAATGCATCCTGAGTCGATGTGGACTCTGTAATATAAGGCTCCAAAATGCATTCTATAGGTTCAGCAAGGTTGTCTTCTTCCCCACTTGAAGGGATGAGAATCACCTCAGGGGAATCATATGATGACTCAGACACAGTTAGAGGGGAGGCAGGAGACACAGGAGTTGACTGTGTTGGACTTGTTCCCGGTGTTAAAACATCTTGCTGTGTCTTCAATTGCTCTTCATAGGCATTCTCTGTTGGTGACAGTGGCTTTGCATTTTTATCTGTAATAAGTGCATCATTTCCAGAAATAGTCACATAACAAGTGTCACTGACATCAAGTGGCAAGGATGTGTCAACCTTTGTTGCATGTGTTTGCTGAGTCTCCTTCTCTTTTTGCAGGATCTTGCTCCTTTTATGCAACACCTCCTCATAAGCCTCATCTGGTGTCATAAGTATTCTCACCGACTCATGTTCAGACAGCTTTCTCAAATCTTGCTCATGGGTGACTTTACCAAGAGCTGTTGCAGCCTGTTCTTGTTCTTCAACTAAAGTTTCATAAGCATAGTCCTCTATTAACATGCCTCCGTATAATGGTTCAATATCGGGTGGTGTGAATTTCTCTGATGTTGTGTATTCCTGTGCTTTCTGCAGCATTTCCTCATATACCTCTTCAGAACTCTTTAATGGCTTCTCTGCAGCATCATGTGTTTCAGATGATAATGTTCTGTATTCTGCATTTTCTGGTTCAGATTCAAAACTAGGTGAAAAGTCAGAGAAGGAAGAGGACTTCTGTTCATCCATCCCTGTTGCCTTCCTTAATTTATCAGTTTTAATCAAATTATCACGTCTCCTTCGCATGCCCAGATCATCTCTTTCCATCTTAAATTTTTTTGTGGCCTTTCTTAACTGCTGCTGATCATCTCTTTCTTCTTCGTGATCCATGTTTTCACCCTCCTCACGTAACTCATCATCCTCAGACGAGTCCTCTATAGTGGGAAGGGCTTGGCCATGAGGTCTGTGTTTTGCCTTTCTTTGCTGTCTACCCTCTGCTTTTGCCTTTTTATGACTTGGGCTACTATCACTGTCTTCATCAATAGAGGATACGGAAGTAGGAGAAGCTGTTCCTGGCGTGATGCTAGACACCTGAACACTGGACGACCCATCACCCTTAGATGAGTCTTCAATCAGACTCTCATGTTCCTCTGTGGTCTGTCTAACAGGAGTTTTTTGTGTAATGGCTGTGGTGTCATTAGCTATGATATTTTCATTGTCATTTGACACATCTATTTCCACTCTGATTTCTTCTAATGCTTCTGGGACAGGGATGGCTTGGGCAACTTGATCATCTTGGTCACGAGAAGACAGACTGATATCAGAAATCTCCTCAGGCTCTACACTAAGTTTCTTTAGAACATGTTTAGTCTTCAAGGAATCATCAGATTTTTCGACGTCTCTGGTTTCTTGCGGTGTTTGTTGTTCTTCTCTGTGTTTTTCCTCAACAGAAGGTAAGTTCTCCTCTTCACCCATGCACATAAGTTGTCTTCGTATGAACTCTTCGTCATCTCCGGAATTTGAACTGTCTAGTTTGTAGTCCTCACTGCTGGAGGAAGCAGGCCTCACTCTTCTTCTCTGTATATGAGGGGAGGGTTCACTCTCACTGCTGTCCTCATGGTATTGTTTTACACTGTCTGATGTTCTGACAGGCAACAGTTTTGTCGTAGTTTCTTTTATGGTCATTTCACTGACTCTCTGTATCTCCTTAAGCTCCTCCTCAGCCGAGCTGTATGATTCTACCGATACCGGAAAGATGTCCTTTCTATGTTGCTCTTTAATATCTGCTTTTAAGGTGTCTACTTTAGAAATTTCTGGAAGACTGCTATCTATCTGTACCACAACATCTTTTTGTTGTCCTTCTATTGCAGGTTGAGTGTATGTATCCTCTTTAACCTGCGGAAAATGAAGAAAGAAAAAATTGAAAATACATGAAATTACTATTGTAGTAATTCCAGTATTGTCTTAAAAGATGCTTGCCTACTACTCATGCCTAACAATTAATTTTACTATAATACAATAAAATAATATAAAACATTTAAATAATAAAACAAAAAAACGTATTGCATTGCTCAATAATATCTATGTAATAATATATCTTTACCTTATCTGTCTCAGTTGACACTGCTGGAAGCATAGACATCGGTTCTTTCTCTACTTGTGTCTCATCTGGGACTTTGTCTTTGACTGTTTCTTTTAAAGTGACTGCAGCAGAAGTAATAACAGCTTTCTGAGTCTCTGCAGCTGATATTTGTGCCACCACAGCGGCCATCTCTGTCTGCAGCATATCTGCATTAGGAACAGCAGGGAGAGGTGCAGGGAACACTGGAATGGTCACCACTGCCTTTGCAACAGTAGCAGGGATGGTTTTCTCCTCCTCTGCCTCTGATGGTTTTGGCTCAGATTTTGGCATAGGTGTCTGTGCAGAAGTCTCAGACAGCTGTGTTTTGGGTGTGACTGTAGGCTTTTCTTTTGTGGATACTGGGCTGGATATTGTTATTTTTCCCATGTCTCCCAGCTGCCCAGCTAGAGCTCTCTGTGTTTGACAAATCAAACACAACCACTCAGTCTGCAAAAAGACATACAATGAGATTTGATAAATATATTGCAAATCATTATTTAATAAAATATCTCAGAAATACAGGTGTCCTATTAATTTAGTGTCACAAAATATTCTGATGGTCCTTACTGTTGATGGTCCATACCTCCCACCCAAATTAAATATTTTTTAAATAAATTACTAACAACCTTATGCCAGGGTTCTGCCCTGGCAGCTTTGTCTGTGTTGTTTTTTTTTTTTGTTTTTTTGTTTTTGTCATTGCTTTGTCTTTGTTTATGCCTGCCATGTGCTCCTGTGGTCCTTCTTTGTTTCCCTTGATCACGTCCCCTCTTGTTTAGGTCTCGTCTTGTCCTCGTTTCTGTAATTGTGCTCACCTGGTCCTCGTTTACTTTCCTCCCATTGTATTATGCTGTTTTTCTTCTTATGGTTACTGGTTTGTCTTGTGCCATAGAGATAGTTACTGACTTGCTGCGCTATATTCCAGTTGTGCCCTGTTACGGTGTATCCTTGTTGTAGTTTGTGCTCTTGATTTTCTGATTTTGGTTTAGCTCCTCTGTAATCTTGTTTATATTTAATTGTAATATCATATTTAGTTATTATCGATCTTGTTTCTACTCTCGAACTGTCTAAATTTTATACTTTAGATATTTTTCAGTCTAAATTTGGATATTTACATTACGTTTTTGTTTAGTTTTGCTTTGCTTTTTTTCTCATCTTGTTTCTGTGTTGCACTGAGTAGTAGTGTTGTGTGGACTTGAGTGGTGCCTTGTGTATTTGTTTGTGCTCTGTGTTTTGTGATTCGGTATTTCATTCAGTTAGAGCAGCACTAAAACACATGTCTCTGTTCCTACAGGTGACTGTGCAAGGTTTTGATGTGTGTGGCTACTTAACCATATTTTAGGGACAAATTTGTACCCAAAAGTGAGCTAAACCTGACAAACTCTCCAAAAATCTCTATTTGGGTAGGTCCTTATTTGTAAAATAAAGTAAAGTTTTTTTGTTTTTTTTAATATATATTGTAAAAATGCAGACCAAGGGGTAGGGGTTGGGGTTTGGGTGTACGGCAATAGCACATACAGTTTGTACAGTATAAAAAGCATTACACCTATGGAATGCCCCCATTTAGTTAAGTAAATGTGTGTGCGAAAAAGAATGAGGAAAAAAATTGAGGACATGCTATGATTCAAATACACACATAGAGAGAGCTTCTTAACAGTAGATTAGGGTTTATTCCCACGTCCAGTGACGCAAACAAGCCATACTTCGTAGGCACATGGTCTGACTTGAAAACTTCTCTTTATCATGTAACACTCCCTAAGTCTCTTTTGACATACTCAAAGGCTTATTCACAAAGCAGTGATTATAGAAACTACATTTTCTTAGAAATTGCATTGTAAATCACATAATTTCAAAAGCATGGGGCTTGCAAATGCAAATGCATTACAAAGGAAAGAAATTGAAAGACAAATCACAAGACTAACTCTAGACTGTAGCCACAACTCCTTTACAACATGGCTATTCTATAAAAAATGCTATTTGTATTTAATTTATCTCGCTCTAATGACATTTTACTAATGATTGCAACAGAAAGCTGACAGATGTATTCTGGATCTTTTTAACATTATGTACTAGAAAGAAGAAATAAGGCATAACCAGATGATGGTAGACACATGTAATCACAGACAAAGAGGATAAGTCAACGAGTTAGATCAAGACAGCCTTCCTCTTCAGAGCGCCTGAATTACAATAAAATATCAGACTGAAGAACAAGGGTTTGACTGGGTCATTACAAAGTGTCACCATGGAAACCAGATAAGATTTATGTCCCCAACAGCTCCTTTAGCTCTGTTCTAAAACCTAGTGAGCTGCCTACCTAGACAGCATCTTAGGCATGCTTAGGTAGACTGAAAGCATTACAACTACTCTTCGGACAGAAGGCATAATTGATAAAAAAAATAAAAAAAATAAATAAGGAGAATTCATTATATAAATAAAAACATTATAATCATTTTGATTTTTTTTCTGTTAATGTACTAGTTGGCTCAATATTGTATGGAAGTATTTTTATGCTATTGAACTGTACTCTTAGCAATGAATTCTACTGAATTAAAAAACTTAATAGACAGCAATTGATTGAAAAACTTTGTAGTTCTTATGAATTTGGGCAAATTAGTGAATAATTAGTAGTAACGGGGGCACATTGGTGAGACAATTGCCTAGAGCAGCTTATTTATTGAGAAAAGCTCAACACTTCTGAACAAGAAAAGCTTAATGAGACTTAATAAATCCTGTAAATAATACAGGAAATATGAACATGATATACTAGAAAACTACTAGCTTACCAGATATTCAAATTTCCCTGTTAGAGTGAGATAAATTATCTCACAAACACAGCCATAAGATAAACAGAAATGCCCATGGTTGCATACTAATTTCCACACTGGCTATGGCTTAAGTCAAAGGTGCAATAATCACCTCTAATGGAAACTTGACATGCTTATCCATACGCAAATCGAGGAGAAGCCTAATTCAATGCACAGGCCCATCAGAGCAGGGAGACCAATCAGAAGATTAATCAACAATAAAAAGAACCAATCAACCAATCAGCATTTACGACTTTGTGAAAGAATCCTAATCACTGCTGATTTTCAGTACTATGTATGCCGGCAATGTAGAGTGATCACAGCCTACAAATAAAACCACAAAAACAAAAAGACTGAATTGTGGGCACAACAAAAAGGAAAACATCAAGCTGTCTCATCTTTATCAATGTGCTAAAGGATGCACAGAACTGCATATTTTCAAGCCTGGGTCTTTAAAATGAATAATTTAGATTTTTTTTTTTTTATTCATATAAATCTAAACAGCACGCCGAATTGTATTTTATTTTTACTTTCGCAGAATAAACTGATATGCAACCTGTATTAACAGAATATGGCGATTCCAGTTTTTCCTTATAAGAATATTTTGCTAACATTCAGAATCCAAAGTTGCAGAATATCTTTAGTCATTTATAAAATTCTTCCTCTACATTATATAAATGCTTCCTCAACTTTACTTTGTCTGCGAAAATAGAAAAGGACAACAGCAGAAGTATGCTTTTCAGATCAATCTAACTAATGTCATGGTGATTACTTTCATTCTACAAAGAGTAGTCAAGGAGAGATATCATTCTCTAAGATCAATTATGTCTGCTCAAGCATTTGGGAAGAAATGTCAATGTCAGCATCCTTGAATAACGAAGACATGATTCATTTGTGATACATATATTATTAATTGTTGGGTGATTTACACTTTTCATTATATGGAATATAAATGCCCAAACTACTAGTACACTGGTACAAACTCAATCTTACAATTAAAAAATAAATAAATAAAAAATACTAAACAGTTAGTTGTTCTACAACATCACATTCATATTTTATTCAGTACTTCAGACTATATGATTGACAAAGACTTTATTTTGTATGTTTGAAAGAAACTTTTTCAGAACTTCCATAATTTTTTTTGTTTGTTAATAATATGTGTTATATTTATAATATGTGTGTGTGTCTTCCTCACAATTGCAAAACCACATATATAAATTTCTTGAAATACTGACTATAACCAAAAATGTATTCACTACAGAGATTTTTCAGAAATTAATTTGAATTTACCTTTTATGAAACAATTACATTTGCATGGCTTTTATAGTCTTAGAAATCAAATTTTTAATTCTTTCATATTTTCAGATTTGGACTATGGAAAACTTGCCCTCAAGGGCACTACTGTGCGAGAGAGGCTTCTTGAGGAATAGTGCTTCTAAAAAGGTTCAACATTCAGTACTCTATAAATGCAGTAAAAAATATATAATAAAAAAAATAAAGATGAGATACTTATGTGTACTGAAGTTTACTGCTGCATTATGTGTCCAATGTTCTTGTCTGTCATTAACTCAAATTTTATGCTGAGTTGTTACCATCCTAGCACAATGACCGCAAATGCATCTCCCTGCCTGCCACAGCTGGTTCTGAAGCAGCCAGGCCTGGCTGAACGCCACACAAAGTCCTTTTTAATTACAGACAACCAGCAAGGACCAGCAGGCCTGGACACAGGCCTCACATGAGCCTTTGTTCTCAGCGATTAACCCCAGAAAAAACACAATATAAGACTCATCAAAGCCTTGCATCACCACAATAAGGCACTCCGCTGAAGGAGATATCTGACCTTTTACCTGTTAAATCTGTTCAACTTCAACCAGCCAGGATGACCTGGAGTAATAGCGAATGGCATAGCTATACAAGTTGCATCTTTTCAATATCTGAAGGCTTTACTCAATAGAGCCTGTTACTCTCCAGCCATCTAGACAATTGCATTTTCCTTAAGAGCTCCTTAAAACATAGTTATTCCATTCATCTGCTAAGGGTAGCACAATCTGCAATGCCAAAAGCCATTAGGATAATAACACTTTGTATTCAACATTCATTGCCGCAAAAGCTCGCTCCCTAAAGCTCTGTAAATGAATGCATACTGACGGAGTTCCAAGCTGCAGCTGTTTCAAAGAGCCCAAATATACTGTAATTGCATTTTGTAGTAACGTGCCACAAATTTGCATAATATTCTAAAATATCTCACACGACATACCAGGTGAAATAAAGTTGCATTTTGTTATCCTGTCTGTTCTCCAAGATTTGGATTTGAGAAGTAAGATAAATTTATAGCCAAAGTTATATATTAGAATTGCTATTCCTTCATGGGACCACAGCATTGCAGAGCTGCGTCTGACACTGTATTGATTCCTGGAAGCTGCCTTTGGCAACGGTTGTAACTGGCTAATATAGTGAGCTTTAAACCACCCCCGCAGTGCTACAGTCCCAATAAATCAGGCCCCATGATAATAGAGAATCTTGACCTACTAATCTGTAATAAGCAGAGTGCTCGGGCACTGAAGGCACAGAGCCAAACCTTGCTGCCCTACGGTGTGACAGAAAGCAGATAAACAGAGAGAGAGGTGTAGAGAAGGTTTTTTTTTTTTTTTTTTTTTTTTTTTACAATATCCTCTTTTTATTCTTGCATGCATCAGCAGAATGTATAATTGAAGACACATAATTTGTCTTGGGTACAGATTTAAAGACAGAAGATGAAAAATTAAATATTTAAAATTTTCTTTATAAATGACCAAACTATGCTGAGTGTTTCAAAATGCTCTCTGTTTGTGCCTTAGTGATGTTCTTTCGACTGCTCTCATTTGAAGAGTCAGACATGCACAGGCACGCTGTGGGAGCATCTAGAGAGCTCATTTGTTTATAAAGCAGCTTGTGAGAAGGGAAAAGAGTAAGGTGCATCTCGCTAGTCTCGCCTCAGACTATTTATACACTCACCGTCTCCTCCAAGGCAGCCTCCTTTTTGACTCAGGAACAGTTGCCGTCTGCATTAAAGAATATGAAATATCTCTTTCTGCAGCTATCTGTGATTCCTGCAGCATTTGCAACAGAGCCAATCTCATGCACTGGGGTGTGTGCAACCTATACATGTAATTAAGACTGTGTAGGTCAACGATTAGGAGAATTAAATTAGATTTGTTGCGGTGTAATTCCTGAAAATTGCGCTTGGTGCAGAATGGTTCTAAAATCATTCCAATATCTTTTGTAGAAATAAATGAAAGCAACAGACTTATATCTCGTTATCTATTTATATTCCTATGCATTAAAAACATTGCTGCAAGCAGCAATTATGGAGCCAAGCAAACTTGTGGAGTGGAATATTGTAATGCAGAGCAAATTTGTGACATATACCTTGTAAGGCTGCACAGATTTGTGTAGTCATGACAACCGCTGACAGCTAGGGTTTTGAAAACAACTGGTTCAAAGGCTAGAAGCAGATTTATTATTGAATTATAACTTTTTACATAAAGCAATACGAAATATTTTGTTTCAATATCCTCACTATTAACTTTATAACAAAGATGTTGAAGATTGGACGAATGTTATTTGTGGTAAAGAAAAAAAAACAGTATGCTAATTGGTTAAAATTTGTTGGTATATGATTGATTCTGAAAAAAACTGGTAGTCATAGTAGTCCCTGGTCTTTGACAGAAAAAGCATTATCATCAATATATTGCACTACTGTACACACAAATTGTTTGGTATATCATTATATAAATTAATACATACATACAAAATAAGTAGGAATCCCATAAAATCTGTTAGCTGAGGTTAAAAATATGCTCGACGAAATTAAAACTATATAACTGTAAGGAATCAATTGAAATCACCAGTTATTGTGATGTTCATGGAATTAAAAAAAAATAAAGAAAAGAAGAGTTTTTTTTAAACAGAAATATTTTGTGATAATATAAATGTTTCACTGTCACTTTTAATCAATTTAATCCATCCGTATAATCCTTAAATCATATTTACCACAAAGTTTTGACAAGTAGTGTATCTAAAACTTATTAAGTGGAAAAATGTTTCTATAAAGAATAACTAGACACTCTTCAATCAATGTGCCAATGATTTACTGTACATTTCTAGGGGCTGCCACAGACTAACAGGCAGAAAAAAACAGCAGAGGAACAATAAGATGCCTAACAGATATAATATATGCCTACACACCTTTGTTGCGGGGCCCCATAAAAAGATTGGCTGTTGCCCCATGCAGGTCAGGTTATATGATAGAAGTTAGATAATTGCATTAAATAAGTCTAGCAGGTTTTCCGTGCCTCTCAGAGTCTCAGTATAATAAACATAATTTATTAGCAAGCAGAACACCTTGAACTCTTCCATGCACTGGGATGATCATATTACTGTGCATGAAGCATCCAGGGCACAAACACACAGACACACCAAAACACTGCATGTGCGCACACACAAGACTAAGAGGAGAAAAATAGAGATAAAGAAAATGTGCACGTAGTGACAATGGCCATGTTGTGTAAACCACCAGAGCATTGTTCTGTGTTAATGACATGACAGAAAACACAAACCCATCGAGGGCATACACAACTCTCTTGGGCACAGCTGGGCTGCAGTGTATTACCACCAGAGGAAAAATGAGGAAGCACAGCAGACAGTAACCCCTGCAGCTCTGTCAATTATTGCATATAAGACCAAACAGAACACTTTGTTCTTTAAATAGTTTCATATACAGTAGCTATGTAAACAACTGCAAGGAACTGAAAGCTATGGAGTTAAAATGATGTCATTGCATATGAAGGGTAGGAGTTGTGGAAGGGTACATAAAACTGTAAGCGTAAATTAAATTTGCATGCGTAAGATAAGCTTTTTGAAGGCGTAAATCGCGTTTCAAGTGTAAGAAAAAAATGATTTGCAGAATTTCACTGTCACTCATAGGTGTAATTCAAGTATTGTGAAACTGCAGCTTCATGCTAAAGCAAAACAAATATGACCTGCATGCTTTTGACTTCCATTTTTCTGCGCTTACACTTTTGGTATGTTGTTTTTGTGAAAATACGGTCAAAAGTACTGCAAGCATGTGAACAGTGATTTGCAAGCGAAAACAACACTTTAAAGAACTGCAAAACAGATCAGCTGCACTGAATCAGTCTGTGTGTGTTAAAAAAAAACTTACTGTTGCAAATGTCTAAATGACGTGTTGTGCACGTGGGGCAAAAAGTTCCCGAAATAAACCAATATAAATAGCTCCATCTTTCTTTTCTCTGCGCTTACAATTTTGGCACAATTCTCTCACTGACTGAGATTTGCAAGCGTGAAGGAGAGGGCGGGTCCACCACCTTCTTGTAGCCAATCACATGAGGCTCTGCTGACTCTCCATTTACTCCCATCTGATTGGAAAATTAACGTATCATGTCCCAAATTTAATTTACGCTTAGAGTTTTATGTATACTTCCACAACTCCTACCCTGCGTATGCAAATCTTTATGACGTCATTGTAACTCCATAGAAAGCGTAATCTCAAGATCAAACAGACTATCCATTGCAATGAAATTGCAGTAAATAATTCGGAAACAGCTGGATTTCTGACATCAGAAAAAAGGGAGATATATAATACCAGGAGAAAACTACTGATTTGCATTCCCATTCATCTTAATGGTAGTTGCTTAGCTATTGAATGACATTAAAGGGGGGGTGAAATGCTATTTCATGCATACTGAGTTTTTTACACTGTTAAAGAGTTGGATTCCCATGCTAAACATGGACAAAATTTCAAAAATTAAGTTGTACGTTTGAAGGAGTATTTTTGTTCCAAAAAAACCTCTTCCGGTTTGTCACAAGTTTCGTAAAGTTTTTTTCGAGTAAGCTCTGTGTGACGTTAGGCAGAAGAGCTCGCACTTAGGACCCATATAAGGAAATTCCTTATATATCTCCCTTTTTTGCGCTCCAGTATAGCAGAGCACTGAGAGGCTGAGCACAGCCTGATCAGAGCGAGAGCGTCGCGAAAAGTCACAAAAGAAGTGTGTTTTTGGTTGCCAGGGCAAGACAACCCTGCACAGATTACCAAAAGAGAAACAACATTAAGGGACCAGTGGATGGAGTTTATTTTTACAGAGCATCAACGGAGTTGTGCAAGTGTTTTTGTTTGTTCCCTGCATTTCGGATTGCACATCGTTTATTTCTTAAGGATAATGCAGTCCCAACGGAAAAGGGTCACAATTGTTTGTTGGAACCACATGCGGTGAGTAAAACTGCTTCAAATATCTCTGTGTTGTTAACTTAGCTATCAGCGCGTAAGCACATCAAGTAAACAACATGCGATGTTGTCATCAAACTGCACTTTCCACATGTACAGCTTAAAAAAAAAAAAAAAAAAAAAAAGACGACATAAAGTGGAACTTAGTCATTTTCCAAAACCGCTAAGCAAATATATACAGTTTCAGTACATACCACATAGCATACCGCCTTTGCCTCTGGATCTGTGTCACAGCCTCTGGATCTGTGTCACAGCTTCCACATGCTCTCAACTCAAAAGCCTACTGGCGCTCGTGATTCTTTAGCTCCGCCCACACGTCACGCCTCTAGACGCTCGTGTTTTTCCTGGAAAAATCGGTACAGACTATCTTTCTCTTATAAATATAATAAAAAAAATGACTTTTTGGAGTTATGAAGGATGCAGTACTACTCTATAGGTACTCAAGATTAACAGGATATTGAGTGAAAACGAGCATTTCACCCCCCCTTTAAGCACTAAGGTGGAAATGGTACTGTAAAATTAATGATGAATGAACACAGATGCTTTCGGTGAAAGAAACATTGACTATAAAAAAATAAATATACAGCTGGAAGGAACTGAAAGCTTAACTACTGCAATAAAGCAGCACTAAATAAATCAGAAATGGTTGGCTTTCCGACATCAGAAAAAAATAAAAAAAGATCTACAATACCTAAAGAAAGCTATCAATTAACAGTCTCACTCGTCTCAATGGCAGTTGCTAGTCTAGCTCAAGTTATTACTGTGCTACAGTGGAAACGGTAATGTAAAACTAAATATCATAAACATTTTTGGTGCAAGAAGCCTTGACTTTCATATTAAGTAGACTTGTAAATATATAAAATGTAAATGATACATATAAAAATATTTATTTTATTGTATATAAATATAAAAAATATATCTTTACATATATTGGTCACACACGCACGCACACGGACGCGCACGCACGCACGCACGCACGCACGCACACACACACACACACACACACACACACACACACACACACACATACATACATATATATATATATATATATATATAATGCTAAATTTGTATGATATGACCCCCTTAAATGTGTGACTGTGTATTATCACACTTAAAATTGGTTAATAATAATTTACCTAAATATAACAACATTATTATATCATTCATATATAACTACTCATATAAAAACAATGTCTTTATTTTTCGTTTGTCATAATTGCAAACAGTAAGACATCAGCATAGGCTGTTAGATGGCATACAAAAATACATGGGTCCCCTTGGGTCCAGCGACAGCTTTCTTGGAGCTGCTGTCACAATGCTAGCTGTGGTAGATTAAATCTAAAGCTATTTTTGGCCAATAGTGTGCC
Source organism: Carassius auratus (assembly GCF_003368295.1). Taxonomy (NCBI): domain Eukaryota; kingdom Metazoa; phylum Chordata; class Actinopteri; order Cypriniformes; family Cyprinidae; genus Carassius; species Carassius auratus. Next base: position 337,323 of record NW_020524189.1, read on the forward strand.
AGATGCGGACATGGCATATCACTAAATATCTTAACATCACACATCAGCATTTGAAGCTATGCCTACAGCTTTACAAATGACAGATAAGTGAATGTGCAATGTCATTCAAAAGGTTGTTTGGGCATGCACTGTATTTTCCAATTAACATCAGAAGCACATGGTCTGTTTCTTGTGTGAAGGTGCAGGATTGCAGAGGCCAGAGTTAAAGGCTCATGTTAAGGGCATATTAAAAGAGACTGACTGTGTCATATCCAAAAGGGCAGGATGACAGTGCAGTGCCAAATATGATTCAGCACTGAAAAATGCAAAGCTGTCTGTTTCTAAGAGGACCATCTTCCGCAAATAGTTTTTATATATACACAAATAAAAGAAAATGTTCTAGGCAGTGTGACTGGCAGTGTGTCTATCAAATCTATGAATACAGTAAATAGCCTGTTTATAAACCACTAACTTTCAAAATATATAGAAACACTGCAAATAACACCAACTGATAAAATGTCCACATAATGGTGCATACTTTTTCCATAAGCAGACATCAAATTGTATCATCCTTTAATTGGATCTACAGTGGACACAGGTGTACTGAACACCCCAACAATGTTGATTATATCATAGTTAAATTTACCCACCTATAGCTGTTTCTACACTGCACACAGCTGCAAATATACTGATTACAATTATGTGGCATAAATGTATTTGCACAGATTCACAATTTCTGGAAACAGTAGCTCACATGAGACTTTTCATTAGCATGCACAGCAGGCAGAAAATGAGATGCAAGCTGATTGTCAAAACAGAGTTCATATAGTTTGTCAGACTAAAGGCAGCATAGGAGCATATTTTACCAGGTTGACTACACAGTCAAGTGTTTAATGATTAATTCTAAATATAAATGTCCAAATGTTAGCCCACTGTAGCCCATTACATTTACACATTCTAAATAACTGAAATCAAAAAAAAGAAAAAGAAAAAAACAATACAAAACAAAAACCACTGAGAGAACAACTGAAGCTGCATACTGAAGTAATGAGCATCACAGAATATTAAATACTGTAAAATGTCTTATTCTCATACTATTTCCTTCAGCGTGCTGTAACAATCCACCAATTCATAAATGAAACAATTTTCTCATTAAATTACTTCTGCAATCAAATCTTTGATGAAAGCAATGAACAGCTTGTTGGGGTCACAAGCACAGGAAGTTACATTAGCATAAATGGTGGACAGCTGACATGCTGTGGGAAGTGGCCATGCACATGCTGCAGATGGCATGGGAGCTTTAGTCCATCAGACCACAAGAACAAGGTCATCATCTGACAACTCACCTTGCCTCCACCCTCATCACAACCTCCATTAAGGATATCATCACACCACACCACCAGTCCCCATATTCAAACCTTTGATCACTTTAACAGTGCACTGCAAGCTATGACTCTCTACAGTCACCCTGTTATGTAACCACCCATTTTGTCCAAACACAGGGATTCTTCCCCCGGACTCAGCACTCAGCACGTTTCAGCATTAGCATGAAGCTATACTCTCATAAATACCACTCATGCAGACTATCGCCTCTGCTCTCTAAGCTTAGTGTTAACTCAAGGACTGGGCAGCTCACCTAATAAAAGTTTGCAATGCAGAGTGCATGCATAATTGAAATTTTTATTTTATTTTATGGTCTTGTTTTGCATACAAACACCCGTTAAATCATCACAACACCACTACTGCCCACTTTCATTTTTTTATGCTTTGAATTTCCAAACAGTTTAATTTATTAGCAGTTTTCAGTCACCAAAGGGACAATTGTGCCCACTTTCATTTTCTATGCTCTAAAGTCATAAGCCACTTAATTTCTTAGCAGAGTTTTGTTGACTCAGTCAACACTGGCTGTTAATGGCCAAACCTGACAGAATTCCAATCACTCATTGTTCCCTGCAGAATGCCAATACCAATGCCAATACATTTGGCTCTTCTACTGCATCCTCAGCCCTTGTGGAGTTTGTGATATTACAATAATTTGGAAAGAGCCATCTGGAGAATGAGTGGGCATAACCGAGGTTACGAGCTGCACATTGGAGAAGCCACCACTCCAGATTTTCTGTCTGTCAGACTCATGCACCCAAGAACATTGGCTCATTTGTCATCAATACATAAGAGTTAAGAATAAAAAAGATAGCATTTTGGGCAGTGGGTAGTGACTCCACATAATAGATGTATATATACTAAGGATACATATTAAAAAGAATAATGGAATGGACATTAATCATGCAAAAACCAGACCTTTAGAAACAAATACTTCAGACAAAGAAATAGTCAATGACTCACCTCAGCAAGGTGAGGCATAGGGTTGAATCCACAGAGATCACATACAATGTTTTTACATTCAGTGCAGGTGTTGTAATTAGCAGGGTCCTTTGAGCCCATGTTAAGATCCACGTTGCAGAGTGGGCAGGTGAATGGTTGAGTTAAACTTTCAGGATGTTGTTTAGGTTTATCCATTTCTGAAGTAGGTAACCTTGATACTTTGCTCTCATTGAGCTGCTCAGGTTTCTTTCCAACAGGTGCATTGTTCTCTTTTTCAGGAAGTACTTTGTTGGGTTCTGTTGCAGCAGATCCTTTGCAGGATGCTGGCGGTGTTGTCTTGGCAGAAGCCATTGAGCCTTTGCGATAAGCTGGTGCTGTGGTAGATTTACCAGACTCAATAGAAACTGTGGAGCCTTTTCGTGGAGTCGGGGGTGTTGTAGATGACTCATCTTGAACAGCTGAGGAGATCAGATTAGATGCTGAGCTAAATAGTGAGGATCCAAAACCCAGAACTTTCCCAGAGACAGCAGAAACTGACTGTGGGGATGGAGATCGAGATCTAGCTGTTTCTGTCAGGCCACCAAATCCACCAAAGAACTTTCCTGTGTTTGACTCAGATGGTTTAGAAGATGTAGGCTGTGCTTTAGGACCACCTAATCCAAAACCCAGAAAATGTGATTCCTGTTTTGGGGGTCCAAGCTCGGTAGGTATAGCAGATTTTACAGGAGTGGTTGTATCCTTGGGTGGCTCTTGCTGAGTTTTCGCATGATTTGGTTGAGTTTTGTTTTGCTTAGGAGGCTCTTTTGTTGGGGTGATTTCATCAGTTGCCTTGGCATCAGTACTCTCTACAGTAAACTCTTTCTTTATTTCTTGATGAGAGACAGCATTCTTTTCATCTCCAGCAGGCTTCTCATCCAGTTTGGTTTCAACTGGAGCTGTAGATACCATTTCAACTTTGGATGGAGTTTGGTTGTCTTTCACTAAGGGAACTAGCTGAGGTTTCACTGTGGGACGTTCAGATGTTTTCATCCCTGCCTGTGCCCGTTGTACCTGGCAATTTAGACAGAGCCATTCCTCAACCTGCAATAATTATAAGAAATATAGTCTTATAGTAGGTTACTACATTGAAAAACTTATTTGTATACTCCATAATTACACAAAGTAACTTCCTCAAGACACACTACTACAGAATATGTCTTTGGAATTGCAATGGCTTGCCACACTTACAGCATGAATACAAATGGCCACTCTTAAATATTGTTTTTAAAAACAAAATAAAGCAAACACGCAATTAGCAGACACAAAGTCAAAGATGGCATAACACATAGACAAAACTATAAGAAATTGAAATATAATAAAATTAAAGCTTAATGACAGAAGACTAAAAACAACAAGAATTGTATTTGGTAAATGTTGTTAAAATTTTCAAAAATAGAGGTCAAATATTTTACCTCTGCTTGATGAGCCATTAGATTAAATCCACATTGTCTGCACACTGTTTTCTTGCATTCTGTGCATGTGTTAAAATTCTTGACATCTTGTTGCACTTTGCATAATGGACAGTTAATCTTGACTTCTTCAGGAGTAGGTTTTTGAGGTGGTTTGGGTGCTGTGGCTTGCTTGATTTCTGGTTTCTTCTCCATTGGTTCCCCTGCACCTTGTTGTGCATGTGGTTTGGTGTCCTCAATCTTACTACAGTCTAGTGCAACTGCAGATCCTTTACGAGATGTGGGAGGAGTAGTCTTAATAGAGGTCTGGGACACTGTGGATGCCTTTCTAGAAGTTGATGGTGTAGTGGAAGGTTCATTTTGAACAGCTGAGCTGATTAAATTCGATGCTGAGCTAAATAAAGAGGATCCAAAGCCCAGAACTTTTCCAGAGACAGCAGAAACAGACTGTGGTGACGGTGATCGAGATCTTGCTGTTTCCGTCAAGAGTTTCCCAGTGGTTGACTCATATGGCTTTGAAGCAGGTTTTACCTTAGGACTACCAAATCCAAAACCAAAGAAACTGGATTCCTGTTTTGGTGGCTCTACCTGTGGAGGCGGAGCTGCTTTTTCTGGGGACTTTTCAGACTCCTTTAAGAGTATGTCAGATTTTTTATCGTTCTTTGAATCTGATGTTTCTTTCTCTTTAGCTAAGACTGATGCTTTCTTTTGCACTTCCAATAAAACAGGAGTCTTAGCTTCATCAAGAATGGCCACAGCTTGAATCTCTTTCTTTTGGGTTTCAGCAACATCTGGAACCATGGTTGACACTAATGATGGTGCCCCTTGTGTTGTACATTCTGTTCTTGGAGGTGGTGCTGAGATGGAGAAATTTTCAGATTGTTCATGGGTCTTTATTTTGTGAGGTCCTTGTGGTTCCATTCCATTTAAAGCTCGCTGTGTTTGGCAGTTCAAACAAAGCCATTCTTTGACCTGTTAGGAGATATAAAAAATGAATATTTGAATTGTTTTTTCCATGATACCGATGGATCATTGACATGATATTTATTTTGCATGGCGACCACTACACAAAATTATGCTGGAGCGATCAAGCATTTTACATAGGTGTAAATGCATCTTATGTGTTAAAAGAGAGTTAGCAACAGTTATAACATAATAGTAGTATTCTCTTACCTTTTGATGGGGTGTTGGGTTGAATCCACAGAGGTTACAAACAGTGTTCTTGCACTCAGTGCAGGTATTGTAGTTAGGAGTGTCCTTTGAACCCACATTGAGATAGACTTTGCAAAGAGGACATTCTTTGTTTTCTGCTTTAGGAGCTGCAACTGCTACTACTGAAGCTTCAGGTACTGCTGAAGCCTGTTGCACCTGCTTCTCATTTGCTTTGTCCTCCTGTGGTTTGTTTGTTATAGGTGCTTTTGTGTCAGTAGGGGGAACTTTTTGAGAAGTAACAGATCCTTTCCTAGAAGCAGGTGGTGTTTGTGAAGTCTTAACTGAAGCTTGGGAAACCACAGATGCCCTGCGAGACGTTGGTGGTGTTGTAGTCTTTGTAGATGTTTCAGAAGCTGTGGAAGCCTTACGAAAAGTTGGTGGTGTTGTGAAGGACTCATCTTGAATGGCTGAGGAGATTAGATTGGATGCAGAGCTCAAAAAGGAAGATTCTAAGCCTAGAACCTTTCCTGAGACATCAGTCACTGAAGGCTGAGGGGATCCAGATCGAACACCGCCAAAATCAAAGCTAAAGAAACCTGATTCTTCTTTAGAAGGTTCTGGTTTCTGTTGTACAGATGATTTTGCAGGAGAATGATCACGTTTTGGCATTTCAGTTGATTGTGCTGTAGCTTGTATAGGTTTGTTCTCTTGATTCTCTGTAACAACTGATGTGTTTATCTTCCCAGTGACATCTGGCTTATTTTTTGAAGACATTGGAATTGGAGTATGTATGAGAGCCTCCTTGTTTTCTGGTATTGTTGGTGAAGGTGCTTTGCTAACCTGTGGCTGTGGTTGGCCAGAGGAAGACACTTGAGCTTTCTTTCCCTGACAGTTCAAACACAGCCATTCCTTAACCTGTAGGGTAATAATTGGAATTAGAATAAAAATACTAAAATAAATTCCTGAAATGACACTGAAGTTACACTGAATTTACACTGAATTAATTGAATTAATGCAATAACTGATTCATGTGCAACTCACATAGATACATCTCCTTAAAAAATTAAGTACTCTCACCTCTGATTTATGTGGCATGGGATTAAATCCACACATATTGCACATGATGTCCTTGCATTCAGTGCAAGTGTTGTAATTTGGTGGAACCCACTTTATGTCCACTTTACAGATTGGACAGGTTTTTGGAAGCTCCAGGGCTGGTCTGTTAATTTTCACATCAATGACTGGTTCTTTGGTCATCTCATCCTGTGGTTTATTTCCTTCTTTTTTCTTTTCATCCTGTTTTTGGGCATTAAGGAGTTTGGCTTCTTCTTGTGGTTTATTTTTTTCTGTGAATTGTGATTCTGAAACTTTCCGAGAGGTAGGTGGTGTTGGTGTTGTCTTAAAAGAACTTTGGGACACAGTGGATCCCTTACGAGAACTTGGTGGGGTTTTGGTGGTTGACTCATCCTGAATGGCTGAGGATATCAGATTAGATGCTGAACTAAGGAACGACGACCCAAAACCCATAAATTTCTCAGAGACAGCAGATTGAGGAGAAGGTGACCGGGATCGAGCACCTCCCAAACCAAATCCAAAGAAACTAGACTCTTCCTTAGTCTGTTCAACTTTATATGACGGACTAGATTTGGAAGTAGAAGCTTCACCAGTAGACTTTTGAGGATTTGGTGTTGGAGTAATTGCAGGTTTTTTAGTCTCTACTGGAGGTTTCTTGTCCTGCTCAGCAGGAACACTCTGCCTCTTTTCTGGAGAAGGTAGAATTTGAGTTGCTTTCTTTTCCATAGATGCTGGTGCTACTTTGTTGGATTGTGGTTGTGGTTGAGCAAGGGGAAGTCCTGAGGTTCTCTCTACCTGGCAGGTCAAGCATATCCACTCCCTCACCTGTTGATTAATAAAAAAAAAAAAAAAAAATCATTAAACATTTTCTTTTAAATGCCTAACCTTATCCCTAACTATACACAAAATATTCATTTTTACATTTTCAATCGAGCCTTTAAAATGATAAATGTTAAGGACTGACATATGGTACCTCGGTTTGATGTGGATTGGGATTGAATCCACAGAGATTACAAACAATTTTCTGACAAGAACTACAAGAGCTGTAGTTCCGTGGGTCCTTCTGGAGGGTTTCTTTGCAAAGTGGACAGGTTTTCAGAAGCTCCTCTGGAGCATGTGGAGGTCTGGCTAGATTAGGATCTGGGGTTTTCTGTACTTGCTTTGATTCTTGCATTGATGTAACAACTGGCTTTGATTCCCCTTCAGGTGGTTCTTGTTTAGCATCCCGAGGAGCAAATGATGATTTTCGTGAAGTGGGTGGTGTTGGTGTGGTCTTATTTAAAGTCTGTGAAACTGTAGATCCCTTGCGAGATGTTGGTGGAGTTTTAGTGGAGGATTCTTCCTGAACAGCTGAAGATATCAGGTTAGATGCTGAGCTGAAGATAGAGGATCCAAAACCAAATACCTTATCAGAGACAGCTGTTTGAGGAGAGGGAGACCGAGATCGGGCACCACCAAAACCAAAGAAACTTGACTCTTCTTTAATCTGTTCACCTTTAGGTAGTGGAGCAGACATGCGAGGAAAAGCATCACTTTTAGATATTTTAGTATTTGGTGTGGCTGGTGTTGTGGTCTCTACATGAGGTTTCTTTTCTTGCTCATCTTTAACACTTTGCTTCTTCTCTGGAATATCTTCCTTTTGTGGAAATGCTGGTGAAAGTACTTTATTATACTGTGGTTGAGCTGGGGGAGGACCTGAAGTTCTCTGCATCTGGCAGGTCAAACACAGCCACTCCTTCACCTGTAGATAAGAAAGATTACCACCTGTGACCATACTGACATATTTACCTATAATTTTAACCTTATCTTAACCGTAGCCTTATCTTATCAAATAAATTAAAATTCTGTAAAGAAACATTTCTGGTAACAAAACGAGGGTCTTTATTAAGGGATAAAATAAGTGTAAAACACAGACTTACTTCAGTCTGATGTGGATTGGGATTAAATCCACAGAGATTGCAAACAATGCTTTTGCAAGAAGTACAAGAGCTATAGTTCTGTGGGTCCTTCCTAAGGGTCTCTTTACAGAGTGGGCAAGTTTTTGGATGCTCCTCTTTCACTTGAGCTTGTATAGGTTTGGATGATTGAGCATCTGGTGGCTTTTTCTGTTCTTGGATTGGTGAAGAGATTAAATTTGATTCTGCTGCAGGAAAATTTGCTTTATTGTCTTGTGGAGCTACTGATGCTTTTCGAGAAGTGGGAGGTGTTGGTGTTGTCTTATTCAAAGTCTGGGAAACTGTAGACCCTTTGCGTGATGTTGGTGGAGTTTTAGAAAGTTCATCCTGGACAGCAGAGGAGTTCAGATTGGATGCTGAGCTAAGCAAGGAGGAACCAAAGCCTAGAACCTTCCCAGAGACAACAGACAAAGTGGGCTGAGGAGATGGTGACCTTGAATGAGAACCACCAAAACCAAAGCTGAAAAAATCTGAATCTTGTTTGTCAGATTTGACAGGTAAGACATTTTTCTGGATTTGGACATCTGATGTAATTTGTTTGGAATCTGCAATATTGGGTTTCCATTCTTGTTTCTGATCCTCTGCTACAACACCCCCAGTGTCTTGTTTTTTGTGGGATGCAGGTGGAGGTAATTTAGTAGTTTGAGTTCCTGGTTTCACAACTGGAGGTTGAGAAGCTCTCTGCATCTGGCAGTTCAAACACAGCCATTCCTTCACCTGTAGGGTGTTTAAAAAGGTAACCACATAATATTGTGAGAAATAATGACAACTATTGTTGTATTTTGATATATTACTGCTTTTGTTCATTCATGGAAAATAAATGACCTTGCCAAAATATATTTTCAATAATTGTTACTGAGAAAAAATAACCAATCTGTATATTTAACAATTTTCTCACCTCAGTTTGATGTGGCACTGGGTTGAATCCACAGAGATTACACACAGTGCTCTTGCAAGTAGTACACGTGCTGTAATTTGGTGGATCCTTCATTATTTCTGCTTTACAAAGAGGACAAGCTTTTGGTGGCTCTGACTTCTGGTCAACCTCTTTTATTACTGCTTTTTCCTGAACTTCTGTCATTTTCTCTTCAGGTTTCTTGTCTTTCTGCTCTCCTTCAATAGATTTAGCTCCCTGTTTTGGTGAAACATCAACTGATCCTTTCTGAGAAGTAGTTGATGTTAATGTTGTCATCACAGGAGTTTGAGAAGCTGCTGAAACCTCCTGAGTTGCAAGGACTGTGGTGGAGGATTCATCTAGTACAGCAGTGGAGATAAGATTAGAAGCCGAGCTCAACATAGAAGAACCAAATCCAAAGACCTTTCCAGAAACACTGGAAACAGCAGGTTGGGGAGAAGGTGATCTAGAGCGTACAAAACCAAACAAGCCACTCTCTTCTTTTGTGGATGAAGTCTTTGGAGTGGCTTTAGATTTTGTGTATACAGTATCATCCTTCTGTGTTGGCTGTACTTGATTTTTGATGTCCTGCTGCTGGGGTAGCTTTTGTGTTGGTGGGACAGCACTTGCCTTTCTAGACCCTGGTGTTAAACCTGCAGATAGTGCAGTCTTTTCTTTCTCAGTAACATCTGTGTAATCAAGTGGCTTCTTCTGTGGAGGAACAGAAGTTGGTGTTGCTTTCTTTTGTGGTGGTACTGGTTGAGGTACTTTATCAGTCTGAGCTTGAGCTCGTTGCATCTGGCAGTTCAGACATAGCCACTCCTTTTTCTGAAACGGCATTCCAATAATCAGTTTCGAATTAAACACACATAATATTACAAGAAGCATATATAAAATACTGAATTTTATATATATATAATTTTATTGCACTTTTTCATGTTTAAAAAGTCAAAGTCTATAAATATTGTTGCCTATAAAAACATATACCCAGATACTACCCAAGGTTCTAAATTATTATAATTATAATAACGAGTATAGGGTGTTTTATGTTCAAGCTAACAAGGGCTGCTTACCTCTGTCTCATGGGGCATGGGGTTAAAACCACATAGATTACACACAGTGGTTTTGCACTCAGTACAGTTATCATAATTGGGAGGCTCCTTCTGCAAATTGACTTTACATAGAGGGCAGGCTTTGGGCAATGATTTAGTGGCCTCTGTCCTTGTTGTTTCTGGTAGGTCTGTATCTTTTGTAAATGATACAGTTGTTGGCTGTGCCTGGCTGGCCATGGATGTCTTTTCTTTTTTTATCTGTTCTTGTATATTTTCAGCATGTACTTTTTTGTCATCTGAAGGAAGCATTTTAGGAGAGACATCAGATCCTTTTGAGGAAGCAGGGGGTGTGCTGGTCTTGAGAGATATCTGAGAAACTCCAGAGCCCTTTCGTGAGGAAGGTGGAGTGGTAATCTTGTCTGATGTCTGGGAAACCAATGAGCCTTTATGAGAAGAGGGTGGGGTTGTAGTCTTAGCAGATAGTTGGGAAGATGAGGAACCTTTAAGAGACATGGGCGGTGTTGTAGATGGCTCATCAACAGCTGATGGGATCAGATTACTTGCTGAGCTAAAGAGGGAGGAACCAAATCCAAGAACCTCCCCAGAGACTGCAGATGCTGCATGTGGAAGTAAAGGAGACTGAGATCTAGACTCTTCTGGGATGTTAGAGGCGACAGGAACATTTCCATCTTGGGTCTTTCCTTGATCTTCTTGCTGTGGGGTAGCTCCTTTAGTGGTTTCTTGCCCTTTCTCTGAATCTGTAGTTTTTGCCCCATCTGTTTTTTCAGTGTTTTTAGAGTTTACTGTAGCTTCATATTCCTTCTGTGAGGTTGGAGGAGTTGATTTAACAGACATCTGAAAAGCTGTTGAAACCTTACGAGTGGAAGGTGGAGTGGTATTAACTTTATTGGAGATTTGTGAAACTGCAGAACCTTTACGAGAGGTTGGTGGTGTCTTATCAGACATTTGAGAAGCTATTGAAGCCTTGCGAGAACTAGATGGTGTTGTAGAAGTCTCATTTTGAACAGCTGTTGAGATTAGATTAGATGCTGAGCTTAAAAATGAAGAACCAAACCCTAGAACCTTCTCTGAAACAGCAGAGACAGCAGGCTGAGGAGAAGGTGATCGAGATCTAGCTCCTCCAAAACCGAACCCAAAGAATCCAGATTTGTCTGGTTGCGGATCAGTTTTTTTAGATTCTGACTTTGGAAATTCTGCAATATGATGTTGTTTTGGTCCTTGTTGGGTGGATTGTTTATCTCCAGCTAAAGTTTGCTTATTTACTTGTTTGTCTGCAACTTCTGGTTTCTTATCCTTGTGAAGTGAATCTGCTGGAAGATGTGGCTTCTTCTGTGAAACATCTAGATTGGGAGTGCCCATTTTAAGTGGTGCAACTTCCTTAGCATGTGGCTGAAGCTGTGAAGGGAGAGGTTCTGGTGCTTTCTGCATCTGACACGCCAAGCAAAGCCACTTCACCTGTAGTTTTGTAAAGTAAATTGAATTAATAATTGTTTAAATGAAATTTACATTGTTTATACAGCATCCCAGAGTTAAGTGGACTAAACAACACTCATTATTAACTTGCTATGTCCCAAATTTTGATTAAACAAGAGATGAGCATTGTTATCTCTCCTGTCAAAACGAAAATTTTGGTTTTCAAATTGTATCATGATTTTTCCATTAGTTTTAAATCAGCATTAAAGTCATCATGAGCACAAATGTAAACTATTTATTCTCCTAATGCATACCACTGGTTTTACTATAAACAATTAATTCATAAAATTTTTGTATTTGAATTTGTAATCTTTAAATCAGATGTTTTTAACTTGCTTTTCTTGTGATTTGCTCCCTTCTCTCTGCTGGCACATGCAAGACCACACAGCATTTAAGATATGTCTCCATTCTGCTATGCAACGCTCACTCTTTACAATCCAATCAACAAATGATGGTGTCCCTCCTTGTAGTTTTTTTTTTTTTGTTTGTGTTTTTTATATTTTTTTTTTAATAGAAGTTTGATACGGTTTTGGTAAAACTTTATTTTAAGGTGTCCTTATTACACATAACATGTACTAACTATTATAATAGCAATTAATTATGCATAATCACATGCAAGTAACCCTAAGACAAACCCTAATCCTAACCATAAAGTAAATACTTGTAGTTAATTAATATTACTCAGTGCTTAAATGTATAATTTAGGGCTGTCAAAAATAGCGCGTTAACGACGTTAATTACTTGTTTGTCGTTAATTACGTCAAATTTTTTAACGCATTTCACGCATGCGCAGTGTGACAAATTATGCAGGTCAGTAAAGTCTCGTCGATCTCTGAATTCTCAAGATAGTAAAAAACAGCGGCGAGCGCCGCAACGAAAACACCGAAGAAGCTTAAGGTTTTACCCCAGTTACTCTCAAATACATTCATGCCAAGCTCGATAAACAGAGACGACTTTGGTAGTTGATACGCTGGAGCTTCTTCTTCCTGTTATAGCAGTGATCCTCAAATCTGGCTCGCGAGATCCAGTTTCTTGCAGAGTTTAGCTCAGACTCCAATTAAACACACCTGCCTGTGATTTACTAATGATCCTAAAGACACTGATTAGCAAACTCATGCGTGTTTGATTAGGGTTAGAGCTAAACTTCGCAGGAAAGTGGATCTCGCGAGCCAGATTTAAGGATCACTGTGTCATAGCGTCCTGTGTTTCACACTGCGCATGCGCAGAACGCTTACATGCAATGCAGCGAAAATTACAGCTGTTTGGAAAAGCATATGCATTTTTACTTGGTTTTACTGGCACTTGAAGCCTTCAGAACGTGAAAATATCGATCCTAAAGTATTGTGGCAGAGCAAATGAACACCTCCCAAAAACAAGAGTGCCCAGAGTGCTGCTTATGTGATTGTGGCGCATGTTTGTGTTCATTCTTTCAAATTTCTCTATGCATAATTTCATAGATATGTGGCTATATTTAATCACTGGTTCACCTAAAACTCTTACACTATCTGTAGTTAAATGGCATGGTTTGATATAGTGCTCAGGTAAATTTGATCTAAGTAAATGTTAAACTTTTGAAATTCAGAAAAAAAGAACCACATGATGAAACAATACATGAAAATTATGTATCTGTGTCCTGTTATTTATCTTTTGGTATGCATTTCAGAAAAAAAATGGTTAGGATTCAGGTGTAGTTGCAAATAGTGATTAATCATGACTGAAAATTGAAAATTAATTTGATTAAAAATTTTAATCATTTGACAGTCCTAGTATAATTATACTGAAAAAAGACACATTTAAATAAAGTGTAACTATATATATATTTTTTTTTATTATTTTTTTTTTTTTTGGTGGAAATCTATGAGAACAGTCTGGGCTATTCTCAGCCAGAGTGAAATTGGCCAAAAAGGGGTGGTAATCCATAGAGTATGACCTGACAATGTTTGGACTATATATCCAGAGGCAGAACAAACACTCCAAAACAGTGACAGTTGTGGTTGAATGTGATGGGAAAAAAATCCTCCCTTTTGTACTTTCACCCTAATTAAGAAACCACCCCTTGTCCACTTCAGACATTCTACCAACTATAAGTAAATTTGCAACTACATGTAAACTACCAGTCATTAGAATATTAGTATGCTGTATTCTTGATATCTACTAACACTAATCCCCCAACACACAACAGATACAAGTACACATCAGCTCATTGTACTAACCTCTAACCCTTTGTAACCCCTCCATAACTAAATGAAGCAAATATGCTACACAAATATCCATTAAAGATACAGAAGATACACCAGAAAACCCTGCTCTAATGAGTTAGTTGGCATGTAGTTGCAAATTAAGGAGTTATTTGACAGTTAACAGAATGTGTCTAAAGAGGACTACTGTAATAAAGAGTAAATTGAAGTGGTTTAAAACTTCCATAGCATGCTGACTTTAAACTCTGTGTAAAGGCAATTCAGAGAATTGTTTCTAAACACATTATAAATGTTAGAAATTTACTGCTGGAACACGTTACAAAGACTGTGAAATATGTAAAATTAAACTGTGGAATTTGACCATTAAACAGTTTTTCACCATTTTTGTATTCAGGATTTTCAAACTATAAGAGGTGTGTTAGGCTTGAAGCGTCACTGTGCAGATCAGTGTTTGACAACGAAGTACAGCGAGAGCGATTCGAAAGTATGCGAGTCATCTCCTTTCTAATATTTCTTACGGTACTTTGATGCCATATACCAATCTGTCTGCGCAGTGCTGCATGAAGTGGAACACATCTAATAACTAGAGAGGATTAGCATCTTTGGTTCGCCTGCTAAATTGCGAATAAGTCATTAGCATTAATTACTACAGCCTACAGTTTGCTAGCTAGAAATGCCTTCATCACGTAAATACATGTATGGGTGTATACAGTAAATCCAAATAAGCTGCTAGAGAGAGCATCGATTCAGGTTGTAGCAGTATTTGACAGTTGAGAGACAGCAGCTTTCCCAAGAGTGGGTGTGGTTTTAGCGCAGACCAGAACATGCCACCAGAATTTTAGAGTAGAGAATACTGCATATTTATTAAAAATTTCAAAAAATTTGTATTTATTTGGCTTTTTATTTTTATTATTATTATTTTTATTATTTGGCTGGGTGGTTAATATATATTTCTGTGGTGTGACAAACTCATAGCACATATATAATATTGCTTTACATAGACATAATTTATTTATTTATTTAATTTATTTATACACTTACACACACACACACACACACACTCACACGCACACACACACACACACACACACGCACACACACACACAGTTGTGGCCAAAAATATCAGCCCCCTTGGTAAATATGATCAAAGAAGGCTGTGAAAATTCATCGTTAATCCTTTTGATCTTTTATTTTTAAAAATTCACAAAAATGTATCCTTTCATTACATAATAATAATTTACAACGGGAGGGGGGGTACCATTATGAAATAAAGGTTTTTCTCAAATACTCGTTGGCCACAATTATTGGCCCCCCTAGAAATTCTTATGAGTAAAATATCTCTGAGGTATATTTCCATTCATATTCACAACTTTGAGCACTCCAGCGTGATTATAAATTCCCATTTCCACAATCAGGGCAATAATTAATAATTTCCTATCAAAATAAAATGTTACGAATCTGCCTGGAAGAGGACGTGTGTCTATCATCCTAATGCATGGTGAAAAGGAGAGTTTGAGTGGCTAAAAACTACAGAACCTACATCACCACATGTTGTTTGGGAGGGTTACAAGAAAAATTCTCCTAGTTCATCCAAAACGACTTAACTAAAAGCATATTCAGTTATCATATATGACTGGAACTTCAAATGAGGCTGGCTTCTATGGTCAGATGAAACTAAAAATGAGCTATTTACAGTAGTAGCAAACACACAATATGGGTTTAGTGAACACAGAGATAAAAAGTACCCCATGTGTACAATGAAATATACAGCTGTATGTTTGCTGTCGTGTGCCTACATTTCTGCTGGAGGTCCTGGACCTCTTGTTTAGACACATTGCATCATAGATTCTATCAAATACCAACAGATAAAAAATCAGTAAGTGACTGACTCTCAATCCTATAATGGGCCATGTTTGGATCTTCCAACTGTACAATAACCCAAACACAAGCCTCAAAAACAACACAGAAATGGGTCCCTGAGCTCAAAACCAAGCTTCTGCCATGGGCATTCCATTCCTCTGACCTGAACCCTATAGAAAATGAGAGGAGTGAACTGAAGAGGAGAAGCACCAACATGGAGATGGGAATTTAAAGGTTCTGGAGTGATTCTGGATGAAGGAATGGTCTCTGGTCTCTTGTGAGGTGTTCTCTAACCTCATCAGGCATTAGAGTAGAACATTTAGACCTGTTTAACTGTCAAATGGAGGTTTCAAAAAGTATTGAATAAAAGGGGGCCATTAATTGAGGACTGTGTATTAGAGAAAAACATTTATTTCATAATGATATTTCCCCCCATTTTAAATTCTTATTATCTAATAAAAGGATATTTTTTGTGATTTTTTTTTAAATAAAAGATCAAAAGGATTAACAATGCAGATGCATTTTCACAGCCTTCTTTGGTCATATTTAACATATTTAAAATAATAAAAAATAGTTACACAAAAGTGATATTTTCTTACCTCATTTTGATGGGGCATAGGGTTGAACCCACACAAGTTACATACAATATTTTTGCATTCAGTGCAGCTGTTATATTGATCTTTCTGTAACTCCACCTCACAGAGTGGGCAGACCTTGGCAAGAGGCTTGGATATAGGTGTCTCTCTATCCTGTTTCACTGTATTTGATGGCTCCTTAGCTTGTTGAAGTAATGGTGCCTTCTCCTCTTGTTTCTGTTCAGTTGATGGTTTAGGATCTTTACTAGGTTGAGCTTTCTGAGAACCTTTTGTGGTTTCAAATCCTTTTTGTGAGCTAGGTGATGTTGCGTTGTTGTTGAACAATGACTGAGATACTGTAGACCCTTTACGGGAGCGGGAAGGTGGTGTTGTTTCTGAAACTGATGAACCTTTGCGGGAGGTTGGTGGTGTTGTGGAAGGTTCATCCTGAACAGCTGAAGACATTAGATTAGAAGCTGTGCTAAGGAAGGAGGAACCAATGCCCAAAACTTTGCCAGACACAACAGAAGCAGGCTGAGGAGAAGGAGACCTAGATCGAGCCGCGCTAAAGCCAAAACCGAAAAATCCAGACTCCTCTTGACTAGGCTCAACCTTGGGTGGCTTGGATTGTTTTTCTTGGGGCTTGTCCGATTTCATCTGCTGTGAGGTCTTCACATCAATTGCCTCCTTTCCCCCAACTACAACTGTTTTCTGACCAGTATTGGTAGCTTCCTCTGGATTTTGTTTCTTCTGCCTAGTTTCTGGAACATCTTGCTCCTTCTTCTTTGGCACTGGGGCTACTTTCTTAGTTTGATCTTGAGGCTCTGCATAGGATTGGACTGATGCTCGCTGCACTTGACAGGTTAAGCAAAGCCATTCCTGTGCCTGCCAATAAATGAAAGAGTTTGAGAAACCCCAGACAAAATGGTTTTCTACATAGCGATACTGCTGTATTAGCCGCAGAATTATAATTATATCAAAATAATTATTAACTGAAGGAAAATAAAGTAGAGCCCACAGCTCACTTCACAAATACTTAATTATCTTACCTTGATTTGATGAGGCATGAGAAACCCACAGAGGTTACACACAATCCTCTTGCATTCAGTGCAGGTGTTGAAGTTAGGAGGATCTTTCTTGAGCTCAACTTTGCAAAGTGGGCATTCTTTAGGGAGAGACTGAGAGGACATATTAGCTTCTTGAAGCTTTGATGGAAGTATAGATTGTGATTTGAAAGGCTGAGACTGCATGGGCTTGTCTTCCAATTGTTTTTGAGAAAGAGGTTTATTTCCCTCAGCATGCATATTTGTCGAGTCTTGGGATGCTTTGGATCCCTTATGGGATGTAGCTGATGCTGCCACAGCTGATGTGGTTTTGAAAGATGTCTGAGAAACCAATGAACCCTTACGAGAGGTGGGTGGCGTTGTAGACTTCACTGAGGTCTGGGAAACTGTTGAACCTTTACGAGGTGTTGGCTGTGTTATGGAGGATTCATCTTGAACTACAGAAGATATGAGATTTGATGCTGAGCTGAGAAACGAGGAACCAAAGCCTAGAACCTTCTCTGAGACAATAGGTTGAGGAGAAGGTGATCGAGATCGAGCACCACCAAAACCAAAGCCAAATAAACCTGTATCTTTTTTGGAGGAATCTGATTGTGTTGTTGTTTCGGATCTGGCTGGTGCACTACTCTCTTTTGGCTCTTGAGATTTTATAGTTTCTTTCTGTGCTGGTTTTTCCTTTAGGAGATGTTGTATTGTAGATTTAGTAGTTGGTTTTCCAAGTGCTGTTTTTGACTGGTCCTCAGTTCTACTGGCTCCTGGAGAAGGCTGATGTGGAGCTGTTTTGTCTTGTCGTGAACCAGCATCAGTCTGCAGCTGAGGATTTATACTTGAAGGTTCGGATGCTCTCTTTATCTGGCAATTCAAACAGAGCCATTCCTTAACCTGCATGACAAAAATCACAACCGCAAATCAACATGACTCTCCTTCAATAAATCAATTATGACCAGTAGAGTAAAATAAACTATTTTTCTTACCTCTATTTGATGAGGTGTGGGGTTAAATCCACA
The DNA here is from genome assembly GCF_003368295.1 of Carassius auratus. NCBI lineage: Eukaryota > Metazoa > Chordata > Actinopteri > Cypriniformes > Cyprinidae > Carassius > Carassius auratus. Next base: position 355,398 of record NW_020524189.1, read on the forward strand.
ATGGTTGCACACAATGTTTTTGCAATTGGTGCAGGTGTTGAAATTAGGAGGATCACAGCTAATATCTGTCTTGCAAAGTGGACAGATTTTGGGAAGAGGCAGGGGAGTTTTGTCAACTTTTGCAGACAATGTTTGGTCTGTTATTGTTTTCACAGAAGATTTACTTGCTAGCTGAGGTGATCCAGAAATCTTTATTTCTTGTTTTTGCGCAGTAGGTTGTTTAGTATGCCCTGCATTTAAAGTCTGTGGAACAGCAGAGCTCTTCCGAGATGTGGGTGGTGTTGAGGTCTGGGAAACTGTGGAAGCTTTGCGGGAGGTTGGTGGTGTTGTAGAAGTCTCATCTTGCACAGCTGAGGATATTAAATTAGATGCTGAGTTGAAAAAGGAGGAACCAAAGCCAAGAACCTTCCCAGATACAGCAGACATAGCAGGCTGAGGAGATGGAGACCTTGACCTAGCACCACCAAAACCAAACAATCCAGAATCTTTCTTGGCTGTCTTGGCAGGAACTTCAGATTTGGCTTCATTTTCTTGCTGCTGGGCTTTTTGGATTGGCAGAGTACCATTTGGAGACTTGGCTTGTTGTTCTTGTAATTTCTGAGGAGGGTCGGTTTTCTCGCCTAACTTTTCTAATTCAGAAACACCTTTCTTTTGAATTGAGGGTATAGCCAATGGTTGAGTGGTAGGGATTTTGTTGGGCTGCGCTGCGGTCTCCAACTTTGGAAGTCCTGGTGGCTCCATTCCTCTTAGAGCTCTTTGAGTCTGACAGTTTAGACAAAGCCATTCTTTCAACTGAAAAGACAAATTGATTAACTCATGTTAACATATATAATTCAAAACTTGTAAAAAGCATTCAAAGCCAACATAACATTACCTTAGTTTGATGCGGTGTGGGGTTGAATCCACAGAGATTGCAAACAGTGTTTTTGCACTCAGTACAAGTGTTGTAGTTGTCAAGGTCCTTTTGGATTTGTACCTTGCAGAGTGGACAGGATTTGGGCAAGGTTTGAGGGCCTTTGTCTGATTTTGGCATCTGTGAAGAAGGTTCTGTTTTTTTAATTTGAGATACTGGTGCTTTGTTCTTTTGGTCAGCAGTTAGCTCTGTCTTTTTCTCTTCTTTCTGATCATCTGATTGATTAGCCTTTCCTGTAGATGCTGATAAGGCAGCCCCTTGCAATGTTACAGACGTTTGTGGAGTAGTAGTCTTGAGGAAAGTTTGAGAGACCAAAGGTGTTGTAGAAGGTTCATCTTGAACCGCTGATGAAATGAGATCAGACGCTGAGCTCAGGAAGGACGACCCAAATCCTAGAGCCTTCCCAGACATGGCTGAAACATTGGGCTGAGGGGATGGTGATCGTGCTCCACCAAAGCCTGAAAAGCCAAAAAATCCTGACTGTTCTTGCTCAGTATCAGTCTGTGGTACTGCTTTAGACACAGAAGAGGGGGCATTTTTTGCTGTCAGTTGCTGTGAAGACATAGAGGAGAGAGCTTGCTTTGCTCCTGCTGCACCAGGTTGGTTGGCAGGACTAGTCTTTGTTGGCTGAGACGTGGGGTGTTTCTCTAAAGGACCATGTGTAGATTTCATCTTTTGAGACTTGCTGGGCTGTGTTTGGGACGTTATTGTGGGTTTTTCCACAGGCTCTATTCCTTTCAGTGCTCTCTGTGTCTGGCAGTTTAAGCAAAGCCACTCTTTTGCCTGCAAAAACATTACAATTATCATAAGTAACTTCTCCACATTTTTCATTTTCAACATTAAACCTTGTGTGGTGTTCATATTTTTGTTTTTCAGCCATTGTTCGTGGGTCTGGTTGACCTGCTGCATTTTTGGGTTTTTAATTCAACTTAATTTATTATTACTATAATTTTTTTACTTCATCCCAATTACAACAAATATAAACAGCATATATGGTTAATATTTGCCCTTTACCTTTATTAGATCACATTTATGAATTAAAGTGCTACAATGTTGTGTGGGAATGGCAGGGGCAGAAACACAAACTGGTGTACAGTTTGTGGTCATTGAAAATTTGTTCTGATATATGTTCTTCACAGACAATGAGCCTGAGTTTGAAAAAATTATATATATATATATATATATATATATATATATATATATATATATATATATATATATATATATATATATATATATATATATATATATATATATAAAATTAAAATAGGTCCCATAGACCCGAACATCATACACCTCACAAGCAGATATCATTACATTATTACTTGTAGCTTTAAATAAATATATTAAGATCATCAGTGAGCCTAGAATTTGTGAAATGTTCTCTTTTTGGACTTATTTTTAGTGACTGATTACAATAAAAAATTGAAAATTGGTCTGCACTCTGGCCATGTATATTTATTCTTAATAACAGTATTTAAAAGGTAGAAAAAATATAAAAACCATGATCTGTATTGTGCTTTGTTTTGGCAACTTAAAAAAATGTTGTAAATGCTTTCTTGAGAACCCTTCCCAGCAAGCTGAAATTTGAATATGTTCATGTCAGAGCAGCCCTAACAACTATAGATCTCTCAGCTATATAGTTTCATGACAATGGAATCCTCCTACACATCACAGACAACTATAAAGTATACTGATAATGCATATTCTGCCAGAGGCCTAAAGGACTACTTTTATAAACACATTCCAAGCTAGAAGGATGAAACCTCAGCATGTTCATCTCACACCAGCCCTAAGATAATCTTAAATGTTTTATTATCCTGAAAATGGTCCTCCAACTTTCCTGTAAGCTAGAAGGCTGAAACAAATATTTTCATGTCGGAGCAGTCCTCTGACAATTCCTAAAGTCTAATTTGGCTACAATGATAATTAAATGCTTATCAATGGATCAATGGTCTCTTCTGTGGTGCAAACAACAATACAACCATAAAATGTGGATAACTAAGGCTAACTGTAGTATTTGCAAAACATTCAGAGAAATTGTCTTATATGCATAAGCTTATATATAGCTACACACACAAGGGACCCTATCATACACCCGGCGCAATGCGATGCAAGGCACTGCACAAGTGTGTTTGCTAGTTTCAGTCCGGTGCTATTTGCATTTTCCCGTCCAGCGCCACGTCGTTTAATTAGCAAATGCATTTGCACCCATTTGTGGGCCCATGGCCGTGCTGGTCTAAAAAAGAGGTGTGTTCAGGTGCATCGCTGGCGCATTGCTATTTTAATGAGCTGAAAATAGACTGCGCCATAGACCAACTCAAACTTGGTCTAAAGTCTAAGTGCCCTATTTTAATGATCTAAACGCAAAGTGTAAACCGCACGGCACAGGTGCACTCAGGGCGTGTCCAAATCCACTTTTGCTATTTTTACGACGGAAAAATAGTCCTTGCGCCGGGGCGCATTTTTGGAATGCGTTGTCCCTATTCTCTTAATGAGGAAACTATTTACCTTACATAATCACATATCGATATAAGTTTGATATTTCGATATTGATGAAATAATATTCAGTAATTATACACAGTATACTGTGTTTTACTCTTTACTATTATTATGAACAGCAGTAATATAATCTGCCAATTAACACTTTTAATCAAATGATTAATTAGCTACTTTTGTTAGGGATATAATCCCCAATGAATAATCCCCAATGAATGCATGCTCCCCACATTTACAAAAGTTTTAAATTAATTAACATACACGATTAACTATCAAATATGATGTTTACGATGAGTTTGTGAATCCGGAGGAGAGTTTTCGGGAAGGTCTGTTTTACGTGCAAAATTACTCAGAATTTACTCATTTTTACAAAAGTTCATGAATGAAGCCTGTACTGTGCACATAAAAAAAAGTTCAACATTACAGAAAGGTTGCTTCTAAAATGTTATCAAACGCAGCTTACACGGTTTTCAGTAGGCAGTGACAGCAATGTATTAATTTTGGCCAGTAAAAAAATAATAATAATAATAAATTGCACACGGTCCTTCCTGCCACAATTGTTATAATACATTTTAGTACACTAGAGTGCAAGCTAGTGTTCAATATGTATTAACTGTTTTTAACATCTTATTTTAGCTTTTTGTAAGTTTGCTACAATGGACTTTTAAGGGTTAAATTAATTCCCCTCTGTATCTCAAAATTGTATTTCTATTTGTGCTGCCTGCACAATTCTCAAGCTCACAGCTCATCCTGAAATCCACATTTAATCTCTGGAGAAAGCCAGCAGCACTCTTTTTAGTCCTAAGGAAACAGACCAAATCATTTAGATACTTTTAGCATGGGATAAAAATATACACAGATGTGTTACATTAGCCAATTCCCAGGTTCCCAGGTATGTCATGATTAAACACCAACCACACAGTTGTGGCGATGAATGAAGGTGACCTTCATATCTGAGACATATTTTTTTCCATTATTATCTCATTTCAACAACTTGCACTTGACACTGAGCACAACCGAGTAGAAGATGCCACTGTAATCTACACCTCATCTCTGTGCTTTGGAACTCTCTTAGAAAACTCTTAGATGTTATCTCCAAGGACTACCCACGGATCCTCTGCCTGCCTCGTTTTCGTCACACAGCCAGCCCATGTGACCCGATAGCCTTGGAGTCTCCTTGCCAGGCTGCATGTAAACTCTGAATTGTTCATTACAGAGTCAAGTGTCTTTTGTGCTCAACACATCTTAAAAGATGAAATGGCCATTTAGGGGGCAAACTGGTATGCTCATGGCTTCCAGATGATGACAATAGAGGTGGTAAGGGCTCTCTAGGGGACATAGATTATTACAGCAGCTTCACTGCTAAGAATAAGCACATGACACATTGCTTGCCTCAACTATACTGGGTCCCTAAATATAACACCTCATGGCCAAAGTACAAAAGTTGGTTTGTGTTTTAGAACATATTTGGTTGCAAACACGAACATTGTCCATGCTAAAAAATAGACAAGTATGATTTTTGTAAAAATTAGTATGTGTATGGCCTCAAGAGAAAATGGTATTCCAAATATAAATTTGACTTGACCAAACAGTGAAAGACAATAAAAAAAGGACCCTCTATAAGTGATAACTAACTTGCAGACAAAATAAGGTCATGTGATAAGGGAAACCAGCAACAAGTCGTGAGAAGTCTAAAAATACATGAATTCACTAGGACTTCAAAATAAAATACACAAATGACACTAAAGCATGAAAACAAAGACCAACCAATTGGTTACGATGAAACGGTAGATCTTACAACTTCTGTTATGAAAGGAAAATCAAATATTCCCTTGCATCAAAACAGAAAACAGTAAAGAACACAAGATCATGAATGAACCTCTCTGGAAAGTGGCTAAGGGCAACAGACTGAGTGGAAAGCTTGTAAGTAAAATAGTCAATTAAAATAAAATAAAATAAAATAAAATAAAATAAAATAAAATAAAATTAAATTAAATTAAATTAAATTAAATTAAATGTATGCATTAAGCAGACGCTTTTATCCAAAGCGACTTAAAGTGCATTCAGGGTATCAATTTTTACCTATCATGAGTTCCCGGGGAATCAAAACCCCAACCTTGCGCTTGATACCAATTGAGCTATAGGAACACTAACTGCTACTTTCACCCAGATCAATCATTAAACTTCATAACACAGGTCACTTAACAAAGAATGTCTATTCATTCATAATATATATTTATCACCAAAGCCCTAATGGATACAGTATGTTAATCACAAATTGTACAATGTTTTCTTTTTCTGCCTTAAAAAATAGCACTTTATTTTGCAAGTTTAGGCAGGGAGTAGTCTGAGGTAATTGAGAAACAAGGCACATTTTTCTCTCACAGCCATTTTCAGTTTGCCTTCCACAAGACTGCCTCCACACAAACCAAAGAGACTACAAAATACATCCATCTTTTACAACAGAATCACTGAGAACATGTCCTCTGAAATTGCTCTTGACATTTTCTGCCAACAGTTCATTGCACAAACCATAATGTGAAGTTACTGCAATGAAATTCTTCTGTTTCTTACCTCTGTTTGATGAGGCACAGGATTAAATCCACACTGATTACACACAGTGGCCTTGCATTCAGTGCAGGTACTATAGTTGGGAGGATCTCTTCTCAGGTTTGCCTTGCAGAGTGGACAGGCTTTGGGAGGAGGTTTCGGGCTTTGATCTAATTTAGTTTCCTGAGCAGGTGAGGATTCCTTTGTTGTCGTTGTTTTTTGAGTTACTTGGGGTTTATTTTGTTGCTGTTGAATTTTTCCCTCCTGTGTCTGTGATCTAGGAACGTTGGGGGAGCCCTTAGAGGCCTCTGAGCCTTTTCTTGAGGAAGGGGGTGTGGTGTTCTTGGCAGAGGTTTGGGAGACAGTGGAACCCTTGGTTGGTGGGGTTGTGGAGGGCTCATCCTGGACAGCTGACATCAAATTGGATGCTGAGCTAAGGAATGAAGAACCAAAGCCTAGAACCTTTCCAGAAACAGAAGAGGCACCAGGCTGTGGAGAAGGAGAGCGGGATCGAGCACCACCAAAACCGAAACCAAAGAAACCAGACTCTTCTTCTTTTTTAGAGGGCTCTGTCTTTGATGGTATCTCAGTTTTGTCAGGAGGAGCACCTTTTGTTGTCTGCTGTGGAAGTGGTTTCTGTTGTGACATTTGCTGCGACGGATGAGTTGCACTTGTGCTGGACTGGCTTGACAGTTTCTGACCCTCTGTTGGTTTGGTTGGCTGGCTAGCAGATGGTGGCATCTGCTTACTATGAAGAGTGTCTTTCTTTGCATGGTTCTGTGATGGTACATAGTCCTTGGGCTGTGGCTGGGCATTTAGTGTAGGAGGTCTGCTTTTCTCTGCCCCTCCCAGAGCTCTCTGCATCTGGCAATTCAAGCAGAGCCACTCCTTAACCTGCATACATGGAGAGTATACATTTATGTTATACAATTGCTAGTTTTTAACTTTGTACAAATTTAAACTTTTAAACTTGTAAAAATTTATACAGTAAAAAAAAAAAAAATTCTGAGGAAATAGCATTAGTTATTCACGGCTGCCTCGATAAAAACTCTGTGGATTATTTTATTGAAAGGTGTTAAATAATTGTGAAAAATATGAGCTTTTTGGGGGGGGGGGGGGATCTTCTTCAGGTAGTTTTAAATCATCACAGTCCAATACAACATGCTTCAGAGAAAGTGGACTTCTGGATTGAAATACATAATGGTGGATCTTCACATGATAGTAAAAAGTGACTTTTATATCTAGAGAGGTCTATTCAGCAACCGGTATAGATAAAAATATTGTTTATTTTCCCTTTTAATAAAAAAATTAAAAAATAAATCTGCTTTATGTGTCACACTAATTAGAGTTAGGATTTTTTACTCACGGTTGCATCTGGAGGACTGAACCCACACATGTTGCAGACCACTGATTTACATTGTGTGCAGGTGTTATAGTTGGGCGAATCCTTGGACTTAAGATTGAGTTCTGTATTTTTACAGACTGGACAGAGGGATTTCACCCGAGCACCAGCTCCACCTTTCTCCTGAGGCTCTGCTGAAAGAAGCCCTGAGCCAACTGCACCTCCTGGATGAGACCCTGGTCCACTTAGGCCTTGTTGCTGAGGTCCACCCTTCCCAACACCCTGCTTAGGAGATCCACCCCCACTTGCTCCTTGTTGCAATCCTCCCCTGCCCACTCCCTGATGTGAAAGATCTCTTCTCCCAGCTCCTTGCTGTACAGGACTTCCCCGACCAGCTCCTTGTGGTTGAGATCCATCCCGTCCGGCTCCTTGGCCTCCCCTTCCCACACCCTGTGTCTGCTGTCCACTTTGCCTCTGAGGCCCCTGTGAGGCTGGTTGGCCATTCCCCTGCTGTTGAGGATCCTTCTGCTTTGAGGGTCCTGGAGGTTGCTGTTGTTGCTTTTCCTCATCATCCCCAAAACGACTGAACTTGTTTACGGCAGAGGACATTGCACTGAGAGGATTCCCCCCACTCAAAAAGTTTGAGGAGAACATGTTGGCTGTTGGGAATGGGGCTTTGAAGACTGGTGTTGGAGAGGGCTGGGATGGGGGGAGCCCAGTAGAGGGATTCTCTCACCAGTTTCAGCTGTCCCTCACATCTACCTCCAGTGTCCCTTAGGAAATAGAAAATGGACAATGAAAAGAGAGAATTCACATATTACTTGTGTTTTTAATGCTTGCATATAATGCATTAAACATCACGTAAAACCTTATACATGATAATATTAAAATATTAGTAGTTCCAGACCCCATAAACAAAAGGATGTAATACAATTTAATATCTCAGAAATGCTTTATATACTGCATACGGCACAATGAGATAAATGAGAATAGTACTTTGACTGGAAGTACTGTTTTTAGCCAAGTCGTCTTTTTCAATGTAAAAACTTAATTTATGAAAGAGCGATATATAAAACAAAAAAACATTTTAAGCAAATAGTTTTCAACTTCATAATCGGTCACTGACATGTAAAGGTTGTAGACTGTATGATCAATCTTGCATTGTCACGCAGTAATCACAATGACACATAACATCCAGACATATGGTAAATAAAAGAGCTAACAGTGAGGGATAGAGTCTACCTTACTGCCCTTATAATCATGCATTACCCTTTTACATAATCTAAAATTGTTTTAATTCGATATTATTTATTTTGCATCTTATATTACCTTGTGTTCTGAATGACATTGTGCTGGAATACATAAAATTTTGACAACATATCTGTCATAGATCATACTATGAAAATAATTATCACCTAAAAAGTTAATAATAATAATAAAAAGTATACTACAATCCAAATTGTGAGTTTGATTCTGCAGTTACAGAGACATAGTGATGATTTGGCAAAAACAATTTTACTACACATATTGTTTATCAACATGTGAAATACAGATTACATAAATATCTAGCATGAATATGACTGCATTCGTCCTGTAATTGACTGAGCGTTTGGACATTTCCCTTCAGCACCCTGGACAGCGCTCCACACTTAGCTCATGCATCGCGTAATTTTATACGGACACATTTATGATGAGGAACTTTCGCAAATGTTTTACAGTATACCGCGTGCCATCAAAATATTGTCCTCATTGGCGATCATTAACCTGAAATCAATGTAAAATTTTCACGCTGTGTTCTTCTAACATACTACAAACATATGTGGACTGTTATTTAAGGTTTTTTTTTTTTTTTGTGCTCCTTCAAAAGCAACATATATATAATACGTATACAGAAATCCTCCGTCGGCATATACGGGTTGTAAAACCTCTGCTGCATGTGTTAAACACAAATGGGTTTAAAACATTATGTTAAAGAACATTTAATGTTTAGTTAAGATTGTCAGTCTTAGTCACAAAATATAAGGATATGTTTTACCCCAAAACAGAGTAATATTATAGGCTGGTTATTTGATATGAGGTTGTACATGGTATATGATCAATCTCAGATAGTCACGATATGCAGTGATCACATCGATCTCACCACATAACAGGAAATAAAAAGGAAAAAAAAGATCAAACGGTGAGAAATTGAGGTTTCCTCACTGTCCCGTTTATTATGCATTCGCCCTTGATCAAACCCTTTCGGAGGATTTCCCAGCCTCATCACTAATACCGCATCCTTCCGAAAGCATTTCCACACTAGAAGTATCCATATACTACAACACACTATAATCATCCTTTCTCATGGCTACAACTGTGATCACATGGAAAAACATGATTTTTTCATCATAACGGCCGGCTAAAGTGGTACAAACAACATCCTACCTTACAGCGTGCGAGCATCCCTGTTTGTTCTGCCATTTCTGTCTCTCTAGTGCTGTTTGGTGATCGTCTGCACTCACGACGTCTAGGATTGAGGTTACGGGGATCTGAGGGCATGCATACCCGCGTTCACAATCGCCCCCCTGCGCATGCGCCGCACATGACAGGTGATCAGCGTACATCACCTCGCGAAAATTGAATTTAAAGCCACATAATCATTCGTCATTGAAAAACTGTCGGCTAGTAATTGCCTTCCGTTTGTTTGGATATCTGTTAGGTTTTGATATCGTTCGGGCAAAAAAATAAACAAAAACACCATAGGCCATTATTAGTATTATAGTATTAACACGCAAACGATTCATAACAAAAAAAATATATATATTATGATTTTGGTTCTAAAATAAAGTTTAGTCGCTAACAAATTTCAATAACACCTTAGAAAATTGCATTTCTTGAAATTGCTTTAATTAAAATAAATGTTTCTCCCTGAGGAAATGTTGTGCAACCTAAGGTTAAAATAAATAAATAAATAAATAAATAAATGTTATTATTATTATTGCTTCGCTTCTAAGAAATGGGTGCACTGGATGCAAGCTGCTATAAAATACAATATGGTTTATGTTTATTAATTTAGAAGGTCAACTGCAGTCATTATAAAAGACTGCGCCTGTGGCAATGGCTTAAACCAGTTCACCTTCAAATTCACAGTAAACATTGATGAGGTAAAACAATTCCCTCTCTCACTTGTCTCTTGCACGTTCTCTCAATGCCTGCCTGTCATTTGTATGTGCATACTCACTCACATGCAGCATCATTCAATTCTCAGGCTGCGGGAGAAGCATGGTTTTTCTCTGTTTGCATTATAGGTTTTTTTGCTTGGCAGGATCAGATATGGTCCTGAGAGAATGTAATGTGCTCCACTCTACTGCTAATGGTGAATCCATAAAAGACCATCAGTGCCGCCCTGCTAGCACCATTACCTGAGTCTTGCTGCCCCTGTCTTCTTCCAGAATGAAGCACTCAACAGTCATCAGACTTCAAATATTGCAATAGCTGGCCAATATAAGAGCTCCACTTTCCTACCACCTCTAAAGCAGTGGTTCTTAAGTGGTGAGGATAAAGCAAAAACTGGTAGCATTTTAATTGTGCATAATTAGCTTTGTGTTTGTTTGTGTGTGTGTGTGTGTGTGTGTGTGTGGCGGGGGGGGGGGGGGGGGTTGTGACATATCAAGACACAACTTTGTATTATGACATGGGTATGACACCGGTATTACAAGGAGAGGGTGACTTATGAGGACATAACCCATGTCCCCATTTTTCGAAAAGCTTATAAACCATACAGAATGAGTTTTTCAAAAAAAAAGTAAAAATGCACAAAGTTTCCTGTGAGGGTTAGGGTCAGGTGTAGGGTTGGTGAAGGGCGATAGAATATACAGTTTGTACAGTATAAAAACCATTACGCCTATGAGATGTCCCCACTTTTCACAAAAACAAACGTGTGTGTGTGTGTGTGTGTGCACTACATAGTTTTGGGTCGTCATTGAATCACCAATCTGCTACAGTCTTTCTGACCTACCTGCCTGCCTTTTAAAACAAAAAGTTTTCAAACCACAAATTAAGCAAAGAACCATAAACATATAATAAATTGTTAAATGCACAGTAAGTACAACTGCTAGCGGTTGAAATGGGGACTGTAGTCCAAATTCAGAATATTGTTTCTCCCCCCTCTCCTACTTTGACTCAAAAATCATGTGGGTTGCCAGATTGAGGACACGCCACAGGAACAAGCGCAGTGTGACAATGGAAGGCAACAAACCTTACACTGCAATTTTAATTATCCATGTTTTATTATATGGTCACATAGCTTTAGATGGATGTTTTTTAGGTTGGGTAGAATCTGCTTTCTCTGTCCCAGTTCATTGCCTCCTTTGATGGCTTCTATACACTGTTTTCCTCCAACAGGAAAACCATGGATTTCAATGTACTGTTGGTTAAACTAGCAGTGGGTGAAATCACATGGATCAAAACACAACAGACATTCCGACACACATGAACATCACAGCAGAATATCTGGCTGTAGCATTGTTTTTCTGAGAAACATGTGAACTTAGCATGTTTCCTAAATACCTGTGAAAGTATTATTGTGTTTACACTTTAGTACAGTCAAAAATACAGGACTTATAATCTCTTCTTTACTGAACGGTGATTCTTTCCCATGATATCTACTCAACATTTGAGCAGTTTTTTAAAGCATTACATTTAAAAAGGCCTGTTAACCGCCTTTACTTAAATCAATGTTTGCAGAGCATGAGTGGCCACTTATCACATCCACACTGAAAGGGCCAGAGGTTCCTTATACAGTAAGTGCTCATCTTTTATCTTTGTTCAGGCTTTGAACTGGAGATGGTTCACCGCAGAACACAATATCCAGGGGGTGTGGTTGGATCCAACTCCTCCCACCTTACATATACCTAAACCTACCTGTCTCCTCCCCCTGATCCCTAAATCCACCCATCTCCACCCCCTAGATGTGGATCCAACCATGCCACCTGGATCTTGTGTTCTGCAGTGAGGGTCTGCCACTGAACTGAGTTGTACCTATTCAAGGAGTTGTACCTATTCAAATCAAATTATTTTATTGACTCCACATTCTCTCTCTATATTTCCTCTTTTCTCTAAAATGTCTCGTTGCAAGTGGAGCCTTGTTCACACAAAAGTCAGACTGAAAACCATATTAAAAAAAGAGGTCACATTAATCAGGAGCACCTGGCTTACAGCCCAGGCGAGTTTTCTACAAGAGACATTTGATTCAAGACTGTAGACCAAACCTGTCACCCTGCAATGCGCTGAACAAGAGCAGTCTAAACAATCTGCCAAGCTACACCAGAGATTGCATCTCTCTGGGAATTAAGGCCAAAACCATAACTGCCATTTACTCCTTCCAATGCAAATGAATTCTTATCACTTAAGAAGAAGACCTCAATCATTCTGAGTTATAGTCTAGCATTGGTCTAAGGAATAATCATATATCACCTCACTCTAATGTGCAGAGGCAGATGTTACTGGGAAGAATTACTCTTCAAATTCAGCATGTCTTAAAAATATATCGTTAATGAATCTTCCGTTTGCACAAATTCGAAGATACAAAATTAAAAGTCTATTCACCCATTAACTAGAGTTCAGAACTGAAATGAGAAGGCGATTTAAATTACGATCTAATTAATGAATTTGGTTTGAACTTGAATTGCCATAAAAAACAGGATGCAGATTTGAAAATCAAATGTAAATATGAAAGTAGAATAACATTTATTTAAATTTAATTTCATATAATAATAATTATTATTATTATATTAAGGCTTTTTCAATAGTCTTTGAAGTAAGAACAGTAGAGACCTAGAACGAGAATAATAGAACAAAATAATGATTAAACAACAATTAGAGCAATAAGGAAATATAATGATAGACAAAACAACAGATAGAATGACAGACGATAGAATTAATGATAAATAGATATGACGATAGAGTGATAAATATAATGACAGAATGGTAGACATAGCAATAGAACAATATTTATAAAACAATAGATATAATGATATTTAGATAGATAGATAGATAGATAGATAGATAGATAGATAGATAGATAGATAGATAGATAGATAGATAGATAGATAGATAGATAGATAGATAGATAGATAGATAGATAGATAGATAGATAGATAGATAGATAGATAGATAGATAGATAGATAGTTTAATCCAATGGCAGAAATCATCTGGAACCTATGTGCTGCCAAATAAAGTTGGCTGTAATGTTAATATAAAGAAGAAATTTGCAGAATTCTGCCATTAAAACACATAGAGACTAAGCTATCCAGATAGAGAGTCACGTTTCTCCAGAGCCTGTTCCTGTGAGTGATCGTGTGTATGGTGAGGACGTGAGTGAGTCGTGCATGGCTTCACTCTCCCACTCGGCCTGCGCGTCATGTGTTGGGGGAGGGCTACATGTATGCGTGTGTGGTGCTGATTATGTGTTGCGTCATGCGTGGGGAAGTGTAAACACCAGGAAGCTGGAATCATTTTTCCTCTCCCACCATTTGTTGGTGTGTGGGTGGGTGGGTGTGTGTGTGTGTGTGTCTGTACACATGGCCAGATTAGATTGAATATTACTCTAGACATGATTACAGCACCATTCCCACCCAGAGAAACACTTGATTGCTCAGGTATATCGCTCTCTCAAAGCTCAGTGGACTGAATATTTTGCACACATTTCTAAAAAATCTAAATTTTCAGGGAGAAATAAAAATGTACATAAATGAGATAATTGTTAACACATCAAGAGTAAAGAGAAGTAAGAAAAAAGATTGTGAATAAGTATTATTTGCATTTATATTGAAATCTACTTTTGATTGCAGCTGTCTATAAGTATTGTTGAGTTCTCATCTGAAACTCTAAAGACACCAGATGATAATACCATGGTACTGAATAAAGACAATATCCATACAGTATCTTGTTATTTATACTGAATTCCAAGAAACTTCAGATTTTGTTAAAATGTTTAATGTTTGGATTCAGGAAGATTATTTAATGTAAGGTTTCATTTATTTAATCGAAATACAGCAAAACCAGTAATATTGTGAAATATTATTAACATTTTAAATAACTGTTTTCTATTTTATTATTATGTTTAGTTTATTCCTGTGATGCAAAGCTGAATTTCCAGCATCATTACTCCAGTCTTCAATGTGACACGATTCTTCAGAAATCATTCTAATATGCTGATTTGGTGCTCAAGAAACATATCTTATTGTTATTATCTGTGTTTATAACAGTTGTGCTGCTTAATATTTATGAGAAAACTGAATAGAAAGTTCAAAAGAATAGCATTTACTTTAAGCAGAAGTCATTTTTAACACCCTAAATGTCTTTACGGTCACTTTTGATCAGTTCAATGCATCCTTTCTGAAATGAAACATAAAAAAAAAGAAAAAAAGAAAACTTTTGACTTCAAACTTTTGAATACCAGTGTAATTACATATATGCACACATATGCAGTCAACTTAATCAGTTAAGTAAAATCTCTAAAAAAAATGTTTTTGATATTTTTCCTGAAACAAACTTTCTCTTTTTCTGTCTCTTTAGGTGTTTCAGCTTTTTACACATAAACGAATGTAGATATAGAAAAGGATGCAAGCATGCGTTAACACAGCTAAAAATATACACATACCAAAACATGATGACATGAACAGATGGACAAGTTCAGATAAACAGAAGCCGACACTGACAAATACACATTCACACGTGAACTCATCACATTAGGTCTTGAATATTCTTGCTTTGACTCAGCAGTATTCATTCACGTAATATGAGTATATTCGAAGCGCACATGCTTATGTTATTAATTGGATGTTACAGTCTAATTGTACAGACACACACAAAGGCAAACATGCACACAGACTTCTCTGCATGTGGAGTACAGCAGGGTCAGGCTGTAATCAATACTGTAACTTGATCACACACTGTTTGCCAGTTTCATTAAATTTAAATATCTGCTCTGGAGAGGAACAAGATGGACCGGATTGTCCAGCCAGAAAAAAATAAATAGCTCGACAGCTAGTTCACACTGGTCAGAAATAATCCCATCCTCCATAACATCATTTCATATCTGCAAGCCAAGCGTGATGCAAAGCTTGCATGTATGAAAGTGTATGGTTACATTGTTGAATATATAATCTTGGAACAAATAACCTGTCCGAATTTCATTCTAGCCAAATAAGTAAATAAAATAATATCTATTTTATTTAAAATAATAATAATAGTAGAAATACATGATTGTAACCACTTACCTAATTCTAGTCCCAACAAATTAAGGTTGAACCCATGTAAATAACCCAAGTCCAGTGTGCTTAATGGCGTTAGGCTGTGTGAATTCCCTTAAAAAGCTGTTAGATCCACAGTACATCAACGTCTCTCCTTGTCATCCATGTTCACAGGCTGCCACTGCACTGCCGCCACTAACTCTGATTTTCCCCACCACTGACCATCATCAACTATCAGCCTAAAAATACTCTTAAAGAGACAGCAGCACTCTCTCTCCCCTCGCGCTCTTTGGACACCCTTCCAGCTTACTAGGGACTGCCCTAATCTCCTCCTGCTCGTACGGACCAATCAGAAGCAGCCAGGAAATCAGCAGTGATGTGTAGTGAGAGAGGAGGAGAGGGAGAAATAGGCAGCTGCGGATAATAGATATGGAGGAAGCGTAGACAAGAATCAGTAGGAGATTATGTACTTAAAAGATCCTGTCCGATATATGATGGCTTTGAGGATGCCGTGGATGGCTTTTAACCATTACCAGTTTAGCTTATGTTACAAGAATCACTATAAACTGCAACTCCAAATGTTAGATGGATGGATCGATAGATAGATCATCTTTAAACCTAATTTCAATTGTAATTTGTTACAATTGAAATTAGATTTAAAGATGATCTATCGATCGATCCATCCATATTTTACATGGTATTTTGAGGTATGGCTGGACGGGTTACATGCCAAAGTTTACCATTTAGGATTACGTTTTTATTGCTATCCCTAAATCTAGAGAGTAATAGTAATAATGATGCTATGGCTGTGGGACGACATCATGTCTCAAATATTAACTGAAATAAAACATTTAAAAGGCACATAAAATAGATCATCAGAATGGACTCAAATATTTTTTGTTTATTTATACATGCACCATCTACATATTCTGTTTTAATAAATGAACCGGATGAATTACAAATCACTGAGCGAGAGGATATTTAAACTGTGAAGGCTCAACTGACGTGATTTGTTGATGAATTTCGAGGTGAGGTTCCTAGCCAAGCAGCATCCTCCTGCCACACACCGTCCTTGATGGAGTAATGCAATAGCAAGGTCTAGACACTAAGCACTGTATAATTGACGAAGTGTAAAACAAGATGGGCATAAAACCTACCTCAGAAGTCCTGCTCTCGACTCTCAATGTTGTTTTAATGAGTGACACTCTCTCCAGATCTCAGGCATATCATTCTATAAAAGGTCAATACAGACCCCAGCATGTCTTCAAGCTGAAAGCAAACATTCGGAGACTATCTGTTGCATTGTGTGCTTGATATTTGAATGATCCTTGAATGATGCTTTTAAGACTATGTGAACACGCTGTAAAATGAATAAGAATGCTTACTTGCAGGTTGTGGGTTTGCCGTTGAGTCCAGTGTAACTGCAATAACACTCTGCTTGCGAAGTCTGCATCACATTGTTACAGCTGATCAGCTGAAATGTGTCACAAAACTGTTAGAAGTTTAAACACTTATATAAACTTTATATAATAATAATAATAGTAAACTTACCTAACATTGGAATCCTTTAAAATTATACTTGTACTGCAAAATAGATAAATGATATCTGTTACTTACAACGTTACTACTGCAAAACACTGGATAGGCTTTGATGATGTTTAAAATAGGTCATTCTTAATGTGTTGTGCAATTTCAGTTTGGTGACTTTCTATCAAAAAGAAAAAACAAACAACAAACAACAACACAAATTCAATTTTCTGTGATTTAATCATTTTATCTGAAGAAGATCTTGTTACACTACAAGAGAATACATTGGTCCAGCTTAGGATATTCTTCTTTAATATTTTTTTCATGAAATTCTTCACACGTGCATGGGTCAAATGTCCACCCTGTTATAGGACATTCTCATATTGTTCATCTTAATTTAAGTTATTGCAATATTTACATTTTATTTATTTTAACAAAGTGTTCATAAACAGGCATTATCTTTATTTTTATTTTTATTTAAGGCACAGTGTAATTGCAACATACTTCATTTAGAATAAAAAATACATTTTGGCCCCATTTGAAATTATTTAATTTTACCATTTAATTCCCTACAAGTAACCACAAAGATATGCCTAATGTATGTTTAATTTATTTTATTAACATAAAACACACACACAAAGAGGTAACATGGTGGACAGAGCGGAAACAGTGAGGACAGGACATAACAGGATGTACATCACACCACTGAACAACAACATTTACAATCACTAAAACGGATATAAATCCTTATCTATATCTATAAATCTGTATACAACAATTTATAGGATAGAAGGCCAATTATCATATTTAAGTTGTACGTATACCTTTTATTATACGATCTCGCTTGTTATACTATCCATTTATTAGGCTATCATATATGTTTATCATTGTACTTTAAAAGTTTATATTTTTAGAGGATATACACAGACTCACACACACACTAGTATCCCTATCATTATGGGTTCATTCCATAGGTGTTATGGTTTTTCTACTGTTTAATCTGTATTTTCTATATCTTTATCCTTACCCTAAACCTACCTCAAAACCTGTCCCTCACACAAAACTTTCCGCATTTTTAGATTTTCAGAACACTTAATTATGTCTAATATATGGGCTTGTTTCCCCCTGGGGACCAAAACAATGTCCCCACAAGGTCAAATTTGACTGGTTTTACTATACTTATAAGGGATATTTGTACCCCATAATGCAGAGAATACCAGTACCCAAGCAGACACAGACACACACACACTGTAATGGCAAAATCATCTAAGGATATTTAATTACAGTTTCTACCTATAAACAAAGCATTCAATCATAAACTTTAATTTAACCTCGAGGTCCCTGGCTGTGGGGCATTTCTTGGCTTCAGATGTTGTCTTGACTCTGGTACAATCCCAATTAAATCCCTGTAGCGTCGCTGCTTTTATGCAGCCATTTTCTGACACGTCCAATAATAACATTTATGTAACTCTATCTTGAAGGTATATAACAAACAAATGCTAAATAAATTAAAGCTGCAGTCGGTAACTTTTGACGCTCTAGCGGTTAATAAACAGAACTGCTTGCGTGTTGCGGAAGGACATTGTAGCCGGAACTACTTCTCTCTGTTTATGTCTATGAAGAATCACAAAGGTACTGGGTTACTCCGCCACGGTATCCCCGAAGCAATCTAAAATAGTCCGAATATAAACACTTATTATAGGTGCACCCTAGTGATTCAGGACAGGCTAAAAACACGGTTTGGAAAATGGATTCATGGTGTCCTCGCTTATTATATACATTTTGTATACTTTGAACACAAAAAAAAAGTTACGGACCGCAGCTCTGATTGGTTGTTTCTTACCGGGAACGGTCAGTAACTGCAAATGGCAATAGGACCACTGGGAGGAGCCAGAGGAGCTTGATTTTTTTTTTTACAGATTATCTGTCTCACATTCTACTGTCAGGACATAATGACAGGTTTTACAAATATGTAAAAAAATACATTTTTACAAAAGTTACAAACTGCAGCTTTAATTATAAATAACAATACATGCCGTAAACGTATACTCTTTGTTGTTATATCCACTGTTACAATATGTCAGTAACGGGAAGGATATTTTATGCTAAAGTCAGCCATTGACTTCAATCAATTAAAATATCAAAATAACAACATGTATTTTGGTGAGGTATATTATAAATAAGAAAATACAGCAATGTAAAAAAAAAAATATATATTTTTTACTCAGATTTGTAGCCAAAGTTATGCAAGCTACATAGCAGTTTCGCCTTCTTGCACTATAATTAATTTAATAGAGTCATTTTTTATTAATTAATTAATTTTGGGTAAATATTTATTGTGTTATATGGGAAAGGGGCAATAATGAGTATTTAGAAACAGTATGTGGCTCGCGCTCAGCAGGACTCATAACAATGCTTCAGATCGCATGTGCAATGCTATACCCCATGAGCTATAGGTAGTTTACTACGTCAGAACAGCCATACATATGGACCTATTTATGCAATGCTAAAATTGAATTGTATTATTTTACAAAAAAATATGCTATGGTTAAAGCATTTTGAGGTCAGGGCATAGAAATGTGCAAGGAAGGACCCAGGCGAAAATAAGTCTTTATTAATTGATAAGCTGCTCCAATGTGTGTGAATAGAAATACAATTGTTGGTGTTTTACTGCCTGTACAAGTGTACACTTTTGGAGTTTTGTGTAAATGTAGGTAGAGGTACGTTATGTTGCCAATGAAAGTTCTTGGCCTTCTGGTAACACCTCAAAGCAGCTTAACTCAATGACCTTGAGTTTCATGTCCAGGTTGTTGTGGAAGGGAACACAGAAAAGAAATAGCATCACTTTTCAGGTGTAACTTTCATGACCAGGGGAGAAGTTATACTTCAATATCACCTTCACTGGCTCTACAAGTCCAAAGGGGTGTAAAGTTTGGGAGGATACTGTACTCCAGTGCTATACTGAGAGATCGAGTCTCTTCTCAAATATTTATAGGCCGTCACTGCCACACAGCTGTTGCTGCTGCTACAGCCCAAACACAAGCTAACTGGCCCAAGGTCAAGGTGAGCCTGCCTGTCAATCACCACACTGATGCTCTCACATAATACAGCAATATATATGTATGTATATATATATATATATATATATATATATATATATATATATATGTTCATCACTTCAGCAGATTTTTGTGGGACTAAGTCTGTATGAATGATGTACGTTAGGTTAGCTGACATTTCAAGGGCTCGGATTCAGTCGCCTGTTTGAAAGAAAGTGAATACAATGATAATACTGCGACTTCTATGATTCGACTGTCAGAAGACTTGATGTAAGACAGCAATGAAGCATTTTTTCTTACACAATACAGCCTCTCATGTTAGACGACTGAAGCAGAAGTAATGAGACACTCTGTCCCTGTGCAAACTCATTTTCCTCAGGCCGCACACATCTCCGCCAAACACTTTTCATCACTTGTATCATTTGATATCCAACACTCAAAGATTAAAGCTTTAGCATTTGAGCTGACCAACTAGTGGCTTTGTAAGAGATGACGTCTAAAAAATGTGGGTCTCATTCACAATGATATATGATATGATTCACACACACACACACACACACACACACACACACACACACATATATATATATATATGAATACATGTTTCATATAGAACTAGAAAGTCCTGCACACATAATTGTAAAAGTTTGCATGAAACCTTTTCTGCTCACCTAAGGACACTTGACAACATTAGTAAAGAATGAGATCCAGTAATCCAATCCAGTAAAGATCCAATAACACGTAATTGTGATTTATGACCTGATGTGTCGAGATGTACAAGTCATGTAAATCTACAAGTCAATGCTATTGATTTAAAAATAAATATTTCCTGCATTGTGTGTCTCCTTGTACATTTTGAGCTGTTAACATGTGTTTGCTGTCCCAGTAACAGATGTCATGTTTTTACAGAGCAAAGGTCGTGATTATGTAATGTGCGTACACAAGTATGTGAGATTACAGAGCGGAACTGGAGACATGAATATCCACATGGTGGGTTATTACTCTCAGATTAAACACACTGCATCCTGGACAGTGGATTGGTTAAGCTTCCCCTATTGTACAGAGTGCAACAGAACAGGGGTCATGTAGACAAACGAGGCACACAATGTGATAATCTAGAGGACACCACTTCATTCTGCAAGGGCAAAAGAGTTTATCCTTCGATTTGAATTGTCCCATCATATTTTAGGATCTATATTTTAGACCACCATTTCATAATTTCAATTTCGAGCCTTATGAAGTCAGAAATAACCTACAAATCTTTTTCTACCCTTTCATAATAAATGCC
This sequence comes from Carassius auratus, assembly GCF_003368295.1. NCBI lineage: Eukaryota > Metazoa > Chordata > Actinopteri > Cypriniformes > Cyprinidae > Carassius > Carassius auratus. The sequence continues at coordinate 376,811 of NW_020524189.1, forward strand.
TGAAATGCTCCGGGCCGGGTTTCCCTATAACGATTGATCTTAGCGGTAATTTTTTCACTTGCGTTTTACAACAATGCACGTAAAGTAATCGCACGTAGTTGTGCTTTAAGTGCTACATAGGAGTTGCTCTCTGTTTGTACAAGTGCTGAAATGTCGCCTTATAGATTGGCTCTTAATTGTAGTACATTGTCGTTTATTGATGTTAACATAATGCTGCATTCGAGACAGACAACTTGGATATAATAACTATAATACAATACAATATTCATATTATAGTGTACAATATTATACATCACATAATTATGCATTTCAGCAAGTCATTGGCATTACCCCCCACCCAGTTTTTGAAGCATTTCCTACATTACTTATTTTATTCTTTTTTTTATTCTTTTTTTTCAGTCATATAAATTAGTTTTTTTTCCAAATTTTTCCTGCCCTTTTTAATTAATTCATTTATAAATTAATATATATTTTTTTAAGAAAACGAGTTATAAAGTGTACAATAAAGCACAATCAAATCGTTATATTATAATCACATTGCACTTAAATCAAATTAAAGTTGTAAACTGCTGATTGTCCTGCAGGTGACCGCATAAATATGTCTTCTTACGATGCATTTAGGGCTTAACGATTACTCCAGAGCACTCGTAGATCTACGATGATTTTCAACTGCTACTTAAGTAACTATGCTTTTGGGAAACAAAAAGCATAAGCATTGCTAAATGATTAAAATGAAACAGACCGTAATATTAAAATCAGTCGCACGATCGTTTTACATACTTCTTAGACTTACGAAGCTTTTGGGAAACTCAGCCCTGGACTCAGCTCTCAATGTCATATGCTCTCACCAATGATATCTAATGGCATCTGGGTTTCAAATCAAATCAAAACTAGTCCAAAACCAAAACATACCACTTCCAAACCAAATACAACAGATCATAGATCATGCATTTTCAGATTGCATTTCATTTGTAGGCATGCTGAATAAGATAGCAGTTTTAGAGATAATGAAAGTAGAAAGCATCAATTAAAAACCAAAATTATTATTACCAAATGTCAAACGCTCAAGCTTTGAGAAGAACATAATTAGGCCACAACATAAACCGCAGACTTGTCATTACAGCACTGTATGACCTACTAATAACATTGCATTACACTTTCTTTATGGATGTCCCCCAGGACTCTGTATTCAGACCCTTAATATTCTCCATTTACACCAAATTGCTCAGTTTTCCCAGCTGCATGGCTTCATTTTTCTTTTATGTGCTGGCAGTATGATTCTTCACTCAAATTATCTTTTTTCTTCTTATTCTTTTCTGACATCAGTGTGATGTCTGTCAGTCTGTGTCTCATAACATCTTGACCTGAATGACAAGAATCCATGTCATCCATAGTCACAACCTCCTCAGATTAAACTCTCTTCACCTCAACTGAAAGTCACACATGTCCCTCTGAACATAGAAAAAAAATGTAAAGACCAGAATTGAATTCAAGGCACTTCCTCTATTCAACAGTCAACAATGTAGACAGTTTTTATCCACACAAACTTGCATATAATGTATATAAAACATATTTTGTCATAAATTGAAAGCCGAAGGTTTAAACAATTTGTAAAACTCACAGTTGAGAGATATATTTCATAACATATTTTGCTCTATGGAGAACTGCTAATGTTGTGCAATTACATTAGCATTCTTTTAGCTGCTGAGATCTGGTGGTCCTGTACATGACTTGCATCCATAATAAATGTTCACGTCAATTTATATTCCTCTTTTCTTCTCTATCCTTTCTGTCTGCCAGTAGCTCTCCTCTCTCTGAGTCAGTGTCTGCGTGTTCATGCTGCGTTGTAGTGGGTGAAGTGTCACACAGGCTGATGAATTGTGGGTATTACTTCCACTCCCTCGCTGTCCTCCTCCATAACTGTGCTCCAGGCAGTGTGAGTAAAGCGAAGCCTTAAGTGTGTGAGTGTGTTCTTTTTATGTTTTGTGCTCTGCAGAGCAGGAACTGATGGCTATCTTATGTGACCTCTGTTCTTAGTGATGACAACAGCAGCCACACTCTTAAAAATAAAGGTTCCAATGTGGAATTTTCTTAGAGATGCCACAGACGAACCATTTCGGTTGCCCAAAGAACAAATTGTTTTGTAAAGAACATTTTAATAATCTGAGGAAACTTTTTTACTATAGAGAACCTTTTGTGCATTGGAAGGATATGGATTGTAAAAGGTAATAGATTTGCTTGGCCTCCTCCGGCATCATTCTGAAGTCAGAGACAAGTGTTTATTTGAGAGCTGATGAACTCAGATAAAGAGGAGTGGGACTAAGCCGTGCTTCTGTGATGATATCTGCAGCGGAGCATCACACAAACGCCTTTCAAAGGATTTAACAAGTCTGAGAGCGACAGAGAATGTCAGCAAGGATTACATATTATTGGTCCTTACATTGGGTTTGAAGGATTATTACAATGGTAGAGTAATTGGATTTAGTTAAAACTGCAGCCTGTTTTCCTTTATGATTGATGCACAGAGGGGGGTGGAGTACCCAAAAACTGTACTCAACTGAAAGTAAAAGTACTTTTAGAAATATTTACTCAAGTAAAAGTAAAAGTTCTAGTCTGAATAGTTACTTGAGTAAGAGTAAAAAAGTATCAGATAAAAAAATCTACTCAAGTAGTAAGTTACTAGTTACTTTGGGTCATATATACTGAGCCTATTTTTATTTACATATATAGATTAAATATAGCCTATGTAGTGTATATGTGTGTAAAAATATATATATTTCATCAGCCTTTACTCCAGTCTTCAATGCCACATAATCCTTCAGAAATCATTCCAATATGTTGCTTTACTATCAGTATTGTTCTTTTTATCTTTCTATACATCAAATAATCATAAACAAAATGTCACAGGTTCCAAAAAATATTAAGCAGCAAAACTCTTTCCAGCACTCGTAATAAATCAATAAAAAAAATAATGTGATATGAAAACTGCTACTAATCTTTCATTGTTCAGAAAGAGAGCAAATAACATTTACATTATCAAATATCATTTTCAAGGACAGTCTAGAGTTCAATCACCCTCAGACACTCCCATTAAAATCACTGAAACTGTTAACAATGTAAAATCAATATCATATTTACAGATTCGTACACACATCTGCACTTTGTTGTTTCTGACGAAAGGATTCGTCAGAAAGAGGTATTCAGTCAGCGAGCGAGTGAAGGAAGCACCGGCATTTTAGCGATGACTCATCTGAACACCTTTGATTGGCCAATGCATTCATCAGAATTATGTGTGATTGGTTTTAATGCGCCTTTCTGGCTCAGCGCCAGCAAGCGATCACAGATCTGAATTTAGCAGCTGATGATATGACTTGCTGAACGTAACCGTAGTTGTATTAAAAATAATAAAATCTTAATTGCCTATTTTTGGTCTTTTAAAAGCTGTATTCAACTTGGCTCCCCTCTGTTATAAGCCACACGTACAACATACATTTCACAGTGGTATCGTGTACTGTAATCAAATGTAGCCCAAGTTATTAGGCTACCTGTTGTATTACCTGTTGAACAGTAGACAGCGCACGTGGTGTTCATCTAATAAGGATCTCCATCGCTAGCAAGTAATAGCCTTTGCAGATTTGCTTTCAATTCAGTGCAGTTCTATAGCCACGTTTTCAATGCTGCCGATGTTCTTAAATGTTACAACTCTGAGTGAACCGCTTCAGACGCTCAGCGCGTGCGGCAGGGAACTGAACGAATCATTCAAACTGATTCATGAACTAATTCACTCGTTTGATCAAGCCTTTAAACAGAATTGACTCAAAAGAATGAATCATTCGCGAATGAGCATCGCTCATTGCCCACTGCCCAGAGAAAAGTAGACCTCGCGTTTGGAATAAACTGAAGCATTTATAACATTTATTGCATTAAGATAAAGTAACGAGAGGGGCGTCGCCCACAGTAACGAAGTAAAAGTAGGCCTACAGATTTTTCCCAAAAAAATTACTCAAGTAAGAGTAAAAGTACCCATCTTTAAATATACTACAAAATTATTAGTTACCCCTAAAAAATTACTCAAGTAGGCTAAATGTTACGAAGTAAATGTAACTCGTTACTACCCACCTCTATTTTGCATTGATGGTGTCCTTTTTATCTTAAAATGATTGGTTCATCCAAACTTAAGATTAGTCATCATTTACTGACCTTCAGGGCTGGCTCTAGGTTATTTGGTGCACAAGGCGAGAGAGTGGACTAACCCAACTTTTGGGTTAAACAAATTAATAAAAAAAATTTACCCAATGGTTGGGTTAGTCCATATTTGACCCAACGCTGTGTTGAAACAACCCACCATTTTTTAGAGTGTATAGCTTTTTTAAGCACAATTTTGGAAAAACTCACATTTGTCATGGCTCTATTAAGGTATTTCAGGCCCTTTTTATGGTCAAATCAATTCCTGACAGATAAACTCAAGCTTCGCTCTCATGAACATCCTGAAAAATACATAAAATTACAGAAGCAAAATTGGTTGAAAAAAGCAATTCATGTTGCCTTTAAAAGGCTTCATCACTCTTTGTAATCACAGGTAAAGAGTGAAAGGTCACAAGCTAAAATGAAAGCCGTTTGGTGACTATGCTGAGGATTATTATGAGGACTATTAGGAGGATATCTGTGTTAAGACGAGATAAGACACCTCCACAAAACGTTGTTGCACTGTCAACGGAAGCCTTTCATCTGCAAGCATACCACGATCACACACTTTTTCAGGATTCCTTTATAAAAAGATATCTGTGGGCGAGGTGAGTAAAACTAAAGACAGGAAGCCGGCTGTAAGTTCAATAAAACTCACTCCAAATGAAACCGAGCAAACATCCCTGCTTATGAGTGTGACTCGTTTTCCTTTCAAGAGGCTAAAATTACGCTAAATCTACACCAACAGAATGAAAAGATATGCTCAGCAGGAAAGAAAAACTTCTATGTATATTCAGAAAATGATTCATAGATAACTTTCAGCTTTGGCACCTCATTTTTTTTTTGTTTTGCTAAAAAGTCTAAGCCTATAAAAAAACCTTTCTCAGTGTTAAAACTGGCACAATCTAATAAAAAATGCTTCAGGAATAAATGGGTTCGACAGAAAGGTGGATCTTCTATGATAATGTATATATATATATATATATATATATATATATATATATATATATATATATATATATATATATATATATATATATATATATATATATATATATATATATATATATATATATACATTATCATATATCATATCATATCATATCCTGGAATACTGTTTTTTTTAAACTGGATAAAATAATAATTAAATAGAGTCAACTCAACACTTAACTTATGATTCATGCACAAATTGGACATGAACTGTTACGTGAACTTTCCTAAAAGTGGGAGTTATATTTTATAGTGCATAATGATTTAAATCTTAATTTGATAAGATTTGTAAAATATTACGAACATCTACTTTTATGGAGCCTTTGCGTCCCTCTTAAAGTGCTAGGGGGGGCTATTGCTTACTGAAACAAATAAAACTATTTTCAGAAATAGCCTAGATTATAAAAAATAAATAAACAAAAAGAACTTAAAATAAAATTAGAAATGTTGCCTTTGCAACTAATTGAAAAATAATTGTAAAATTAAGTACAAAATTGCTAAAACTAAAATGAATTTAAATCTATATAGATAAAAACAAACTAATAAAAATTACAAATACTTTATTAAAACTTTAAAATTAATATATTAAAAATAAAGGCTAATAAATAAATAAATAAATAAATAGTATAAAAATAATATAAAACAACACTACTTCTAATCTTGTAACCCTCATACAATGTAACTGCCTGGAAAAGAAAGACTAGCATAAGAAAGTCCTATTTAAGAGGGTTAAGAACAACATGAAGTCGAGAAAAAATGTTCCGTGAACTATTGCTTAAAATCAATGGAATCTTTTCTCTACTCATTGCAATTCTATTTTAGATTTTGGCTAGATATAGAAGAACTGACAGTAAATATAACAAAATGGTTTAGCACAGACTGATACACAGCAATCTCAGTCATTTTAATGCAATAAAACATTAAGTAAAGAATATAAATACAGGCAAAAGGTTCTTGAACTCAGTGTTATGTTGGAATGTTTTAAATGTGACTGTGCACTGTGGAAGCAATCTTCATTATAATGAATCACCAGCACGGGGTCTGCAGCGTGTTTATAGTGAGGCGTTATCAGCGACACACTCGGATGACTGTCTCGCTCATAACTGAAACACATTACTTCCATTGCAGGGCAGCGTACATATCGCTAATTAAGAGGCCCATATGCAGTGAGCAAAGAGAAAAAGAAAGAGCAAAAGAAGAATGGATGTGGTGGAAAGTCACAGACAGCAATGACTGGAGGAACAGACTCCAATATTAACATGCTATGGATCTCCATGAATACAAATCACATCCATCCATCATGTCAAAAACAATATGGTTCTTCCCATCATTATCACCCTGAACTCCAAAGTTGGGTTTCAGCAAGACATAAGATATAGGACTTGTTTCAATCAAACGAAAACATTATATAATGTAATTTGCATACAATTCAGAAGTTTGGGGTAAATAAGATTTTAGTTTTGGAAAGTAATGATTCATTTAATTCATAAAGGACACAAAAGTTAAAGTAAAATGATCAAAATTGACAATAAAAGCATTAATGATGCTACAAAAGATTTACTTATTTCAAATAAATGCTGTTCATTTGAACTTTCTATTCGTCAATGATTCTGAATTCACAGATTCCACAAAAATATGAAGCAGCACAACTCTTTTCAACAATGATATTAATAGGAAATGTTTCTTGAGCAGCAAATCAACATATTAGCATGATTTCTGAAGGATCATGTGACACTGAAGACATGACCAATGATGCTTTGACATCATATAAACAAATTACTATTTAAAATGCATTCAAACTAAAAAAAAAAATAATAAAATAAAATAAAAAAGAAAATGTTATACTATTTTACAACATAACTGTTTTACTGTATTTTAATGCAATAAAGGCAGCTTTATACTTTCAAAATAAAAAAATAAAAAAATCTTACCAACCCCAAACTTTTGACCAGCACTGTATTTTACAAGGAGGTCAATGATACCTGGAGAAAGTTGTCCATTAGCATGCCCATTCATCTCAGCAACAACTGGTCAATGTTGCAGGGGTTAACAGAGCCAGGCTAACCAGCTAAACCTCAACCCTGTGTGGATGTATGCCATTTATTATACAACAACACATAGCAATTAAAAGAATTAACACACTTCAAAACACCACAATACATAGCAAAACTGTTGACCTCACTGAAATATCCTGATAATTTGGATCTCATTTAGTTGTTCACAGCAAAAATATCATTGCATGTCTTAAAACGTTCACCAAGAAAAAAATAAAATATATATATGTTTGAAGGTGTGATCACTAGAAATGCATTACAATCAACCTATATACACAGCTGAAATGCAGTATTTCATGTCCAGTTAAAACTATTAGAACATCTAAAACCACTACAAAAGACACTAGCAAATCTTACACCAACTTGAATAATTTATATAATACTGAAAATACAGATAAATATACTTAGTGTGTGCGTAAGTTCTCTCAGGAGGGTTTTTGAAGCCAAGTAACTGCTCACAGAAATGGAAATGGAAATGTTTCTTCAGTTGAATGGAACACTTGAATTGTCAACAGTGGAAAAGTCATTCATAGGAAATCTCACATCGTTGACAAGAGGACAGCTGGTCTCTACCATTTGTCATTGTTCAGAGCTGTCCAAGAGGAAATGTTGCCTTTCACATCCTGAGAGGGTCTTTGAACCCCTTGTCTTTTAATGGCCCAGTCAGTCAGGTAGCACTGCATGTTCCCGTAGAAGCAACTTTAGTATTTTCTTTGCGAGACAAATGTCACACAAGAGCCCTGTATAAATACTCAGATCGATTACACATTTCTTCCTTTCTTTCTATTTTAAAGGTACACCAAGTTATTATAATTAAATATGTCTGGAACAGCATGCTACCATACTCCTCTTCCTACTTTTGTGGCATGCATGCTAAATGTAAATTGTACTAATTTTCTGTACGCTTGAAATAACCAGGTGATGCATATTTTCTCAAATGTGTAACATACAGTACACCACTTTAAAGAAGTCTAGTTTCCATAATGCAATACTTTTTTTTAATCATCTTAATTATTTGATCAAACTACTAACAGTTAAAGTGTTTTAATATTAAATTATTTAACAACGTAAATAACTGTTTTCTATTTTAATATATTCTAAAATGTAATTTATTCAGCCATTACTCCAGTCTTCGGTGTCACATGATGAAAAAAATCTTAACGACTCAAAATTTTTGATTGAGTGTATAAATCATCAGGAAAAAATTATGATACAGCGACATAGTATATTTGTGTCATTGCATTGTGTAAATGGTTTCACTTTGCTTTCACACATTTATTAAGACTATGAAAAAAATGACTTGGTGTAACTTTAAATATCTGGCATACTCACTACCAAACAGTAAGACTAAGAATTGTGAATTAATGAAAATACGAATGATTCTTTTTTGTTGTTGTTTATAATAAAAATGTCTATATATGATCATCTGCACTGAGAATGAGTTGAAAAGTTTCGTTCTCTCATCTGACAGTCTTTACTGTCCCTGTATGTGTCGAGGCGCCCGTGCTCTCCCCTGCTGCTCTGTCCCAGGTGTGTACTGCCATTTAGATGCCATTCCCTTGAGTTTCTTCCTCTTCCTGTCAGACACGCACCACACCTTCTCACAGTACTGCTCCACCCGCTGGAAGTTGTTGTAGCCGATCAGCTGCATGAAATCCTTGTACCAGAGCTTTGAGGAGGATGGAGTGGAGGGCAGGCTGGGGAAGGAGCAGGGTTGAGGTCTTTGTCCAGAATCCCCTTCCTCCCCTTTCTGCAATAAACCCTCCACTTTGTCCTCATCAAGCACCTCCAAAGTGACACGCACCACCGACTGGACAAAGCCGTGCTCTGTGGACTGGCACACGTAGACTCCTGTGTCTCCCTTTGCCAGTTTAAGGAGCAGCAGGCCGTGGGGGCTTTGAATCACACGGTCATCGCCTTTCACCTGAGCGAGGGAAGGAGAGAAACAACATGCAAAGGACATTATCGAATTTGTGTACTTAGCTTGCTAGGGTGCTAGAGTTTTCTGGGTGGTTTCTGGGTTCATAAAATCCCTTTCCAAGTCTCAGACGCCTCTTTCGATATAAGCATATGCAGTGTTGAGGGGTAACACATTACAAATTGCTTTTTTCAAGTAATTTTTCAATGCATTACTTTTAAATGTACAACACAATATCTGAGTTACTTTTTTAAATAAGTAAAGCAATTTACTTTGTTTTTCCATTTATTCACTGACATGTCTCCTGTTGGTATAGAGACATCCATCAGTCAGGCTGAAGTTCTCAAAAAAAAAAAAAAAAAAAAACTAAAACAAGTAAGCAATTCCAGCCCAGGTGACAAATTTACATGAAAGTAATGCCTTTTTTTTAAGACAAAAAAGTAACGCAATTAGTTATTCTATGGAGTAACACAACATTTCAATGCATTACTTTCAAAAGTTACTTTCCCCAAAACTGTTTATCATTCACCAGGTAAAAAAATAATAATTCTGATCCCTTAGAAAAGTAACGCTCTTCTCTTTAACCCACATGACTTGAGGTATAATTCTTATATGTGTAAATATAATACTTTATGGAGTCTTTTCTAATCCCTAAACTCAAGTTAAAGCAACTGTAATAGTGTTGCTCTCTTTATTATTTAAAGTCTAATTCACCTTCACAAGAGAGATGTCTTGGTGCCCAGAGATGGTCAGAGTGACATTATTCTTTTCTATTTGAGATGAACCGAATCGCTGGGGGCAATATTACCCAGCCTCCCTGTTGTCGGAATAGTAAAATGAAGCTTTAATCTATATTTAACAGCCCTCTCTCAGCAGGAGTTCACACCATTGCTTGTGATGAAATCATTTCTGAGGCTGACCATGTGAGAAGAGCTCTATATTATCCAAGTATACTCTGCACATTATTTGATTAAATATGATGAAAATAAATCTTAATATGTTTTAATTTTTATGATTATGGAATAACACACACACACACGGTCATAAAATGTATCTTATTGTTAGGGATCAGGTAACTGTTATGTAATGTAATTTAGTGTAATTATACAATTATATATTATGGAGGAAAAATATATATTTTATAATAAATTAATTTATAATTTTTTCCTTCTATAATTCTAAATAAATTATCAAAATTAGAGGTTAGTTTTATAATATAATATAAAATAACAAAACATAATACAAAAAATACATTTCATTTAAAAGAATAAAAGTCTGTATGTTCTAGATGCATGCGTCTTTACCTCCTCCATGTCCGCACCATGTTGAATGTACCATGTTACAGATGCCTGCAGTGATCGTGGTCTGCACTCCAGTAGGGTGCTATTGTTCTCCACACCATATACAAGCTTTTCTGAGATGCTTTGTTCTTCTGTAACACACCCACACAACCACATACTGAACAGCCTAATCCACTACATTGATGCAACAGAATTCAAACTTGTGTCAACTGCTGGCATTGTGTTTTCATTTGTAATTGCTCTCAGTAAACACAGTCTCACATGCAAGAAATCCAAAGATTTTGCTCATGGCGGAGACTCTGGCAGGTATCTAAACACACAGTCTGAATACTCAAGCATCATGTGAACAGACACTGTTAATATTCAAGCGATAGAGTTTTTTTTTATATATATATTTTGTAATGGAGCTCAATGGTATTGTATATATATATATATATATATATATATATATATATATATATATATATATATATATATATATATATATATATATATATATATATATATATATATATATATTTATATGTGTGTGTGTGAAGCCCGTATTTATAATACATTATGAGGGTATTCTTAAAACTTAAAAAAATAATTATATCAACTCATGAAGAATCATAACGACAATTATAATACATCATAATACTTACAGTGCGTATCTGTGGTTATAAGTTTAAGAGTATGATTATTTATAACACACAATGAACATCATATTAAATCTACTTCATGTACAGTATAATGGACTGTATCATATCTTGACATTGTTTATTTAAGATCTGCACAGTATCTTACTACAGCTCGTGAGTGGCTAGATGTTATTTGAGTGTTTCTGTGGAGCTAATGTTAATTAATTGATGTGAGTTTAATACTCCAACTGAAAAAAAAAATGCAATGGTTTATATGGTTACATTTTATTTTGATGGTCCGCTTAATCAATCGACTATAAGCCACTTTGCAACTACATGCCAACTAACTCTCATTACAGTATTAATATGCTCAAGAATGGTAGAATGGTAGAATAAGTTGACGTATACTTGCAAAGACACTTATAGTCAGGTTATCTGTTGGTTGGCCATCAAAATAAAGTTTTAGCATGTATTTACAGTAGCATATTAATACTCTAATGACTGCTAGGTGACATGTAGTTGGAGAGTTACTTATCAACAGCTGTCTAAGGGTTACCATCAAAATAATCAAACTGACATTAAAATTAAAATAGTTCAAAGCAAATGTGTCATATTACACATTCATCTGATCTGATATCTGATCTCATGGCTGTTTGAGAGGAAAAATATATATTATTATTATTAGTAGTAGTAGTAGTATTACCACATATAAATGGTATTTGGCCGCTCTAAGTAGCATCTAAAAAAAAATGGCAAGATATTAGACTTATAATACAGTATAACTATGAGAAAGTATAATCCATTGTAAAAGTGGATGCAACATGTTCACTGTGTTATAAATCAGCATATTCTTAAAAGCTATAACCACAAATACGTAAATATTATAATATATTAAAACGGTTATTATGAATATTCAGGAGATGATACAACATATTATACGTTTTTTTTTTTTTTTTTATTATGCATTATGCATTCATTATAATGCATTAAGAATATCCTTAAAATGTATTATAAATACGGACTTCATAGAAACTGTTACCATATATTTTAACTTGTATGTCTAGTTATTCTAATATTGTACAGCATTTTGTTCAACATTGGTTATTTTTAAATGTGCTTTTATGAATAAACATTAGCAAACATTGTGGTGACCGAAAACCTTTGATGGCAGTACACATCTGAATAATTTACCACCAAATATATAAAACATGCTGTGCTTATAATCAATGACTTCGTTATGGCAAACAGATTCATATTACAGTTATATTATAGTTTAGACCTCTTAGTTCATTCCAACATAAACAATGTCAATCCAATCATTAAAAATGTAGAAGTTTTGACTTTTTCCCCAAAAATCTAATTTAATTGTAATGTTTAATATCATGTTTATGTTGGATGTAGATTTGATTCAAACTGCAAAAATACTTCCGGAACAAAGGCCGCTTTGGAATTGGGCCATCACTGCCATGCTCTATTGTAATATACTGTGATGTCTGTCTGCTAAAGTAAAAGCACCATCTGGGCATAAAGAGCCAGAGACTCTCATTAACTGTACTCTGACCTCTTCAACTTTCACAGATCTCATCCGCCTCGTTTTTCCCTCTAAAGCTTCTAAGACTCTATCCTATCCTCCATTGATCGAGCTCTTGCCAGAACATACCACTAAGCTGAAGCCCATTGCACTGCTGAACTGCATTGCCATGGCGGATGTCTTGCCGCCGGAAGCGCCTAAAGAATAAAAGAGAAAAATTAGGCATTGATATAATCCAGACACAACCCGCCTGTTTGCCTGCAGTTGTCATTATATCATCCTACCCCCCTAGTTGTGTAACAGCGCAGGGAGGTGACAGAAATTCACTGTCTGTTCTATTTGAGTAATGACTCTGACAGGCATTTGGTGCCGATTGTGCGTGACTTGTCTGGCTTTGCATACAAAGTGAGCTTGTGATGGGTATTAATATGGGCGAGAGGTGTTAGCATCAATCGATAACAAGTTCAAACTGATGACCACACTGAGACAGCTGACAGGTCTTTGAGTGGGGATTAGGGAAACACTCCCACTCTGCCTTCGCTCCAGTCACACAAGCGCACACACTTTCCTGCAGCTAAGTGAAACATCAAAAGAGCTCTCACAAAAACCCACACACTCTCCGTTCACTGAGCTCACAAATGGAAACACTGTGTTGGAAAGTGAACGAGATTACGGTGCACATACACAAGCTAAAACTGGAAGACTAAAAAAAAGTTGCTTTATCATGAAATGCTTTAAAAACCTAATTTTGCGATGCAAAACATGGACATAAAGTACATAAGATTTTCCAAATGTCAAGATGCCTCAACTTTTCTTATTATAAAATCAATCTGCCATCTCAGCACTGTCGGTATACTTTATGCACTACCAGTCCAAAACTGGTAAAACTCAAAGACCTTTAAATGTTAAGAGGCATATCATTCCTACTATAGGAGGTTTAAAGAAAAAAAATGCCACCCATGGACAATATTAAAATCTATATAAACCTAAACAATCAAGAACTCATTGTGTACTGTAAGCAATAAATGTATAACACATTATTATAAATATTTATAAATAGTAGCTAATAAATTCACCTATTAACAGCAACAACAATAATAACATATTAATAATAATATACTACTACTAATACTACTACTAATAAATAAAAATATAATAATAAATAATAATAATAATACATTTCAATTCAATGGCACTAAAAAGTATCTGATTATTATTGCATTACATGACAAAGTGTCATGTAAAACCAATCTGCATTTATTTTAAACACTTTAAAAAAACATTTGGCAAAATAGTAGTGTAAGATTTAAAATAATAAAATATGCATTGTTTAAATTATCAATATGGACTCTTTCTAGTTGTGCAATTTCTACTTTTCATATGTATGAAGATATATGACTGACTGTTTTAAGAGTGATTTAATTAAACAATTTCAAAATAATTGATTAAATTATATATACATATATGTGTGTGTGTTTGGAACTATTCAGGGGTGACAATTTTAAATAATTTATATTTTTGGGGGAACCATCTCTTAAAGGCTTTATTTTCTTTAAAGCTGCTTTTGAACATTACAGTATGTACCATGAAAAGTGCTATACAAATACATATGACTTGACTAAATATAAGCTATATATTTACTTTATATCTATATTAAATTGTTGGTACCTTTTTGTATAGAGCCCAGCAGGATAGTACCGGGAACATGTCGACCCATCCCACGCACAGTAGGGGTCTCTGGCCAGGCAGCAGTCGGCGCAGGCTGAACCGTACAGCCCACACTGGTGCACACGGACCTGTGTTACACCCAGCTCAGAGCCCACGTACAGCTGTTGCTATGGAGACACAAACACTGCTGTCAGCCGCTTTGTTACAGGTGATGAATGCTATTATTTCCAAATCATCACGTTAGCATAATGACGCAGATAAAACCATTCTACTGAATAGCCCATTATTTGTGTGCATTCTAAATAATTCAATATATTACAATAATAACACAGAACAAAGGATGCACATATTTGATTCATAATATTTACTAATGACTGCAAGAATTAATAATTAACTGAAGCATCAGACTTGTTATAAAAGCTGAATTTGCCATATGGTTTTAAGGTGATAACTCATGCATGAAAAGTTTACTCAATACCACCATCTCCAGGTGTCTGTGAGGACAAACTGACAAAGACTTACTCGTTTAGTAGAGATGAGGATCTCAGTTATAGGAACAGGGACCTGGAATGAGAAGAAAAGTGTTAAGTGTGAAGATTGTTGGAAATGAAATGGTTTCAATATATAGATTAAAAGTCAACCAAAGGACTTCCGATGACCTTGAAAACCTGCAATTCCTCCAGAAGAACTTCTTCGACTGTGTCGGCTTCTTTGTTGTAGATTGTGATCAATTTTAATACTACAGAATCATCTGAATTAAAAAGAGAAAGACAACCTGAGTTATGCACTGATAAAATACATTATACATTATATATATATATATATATATATATTCATCATTGTTGAACAGTTGTGCTGCTTTGTAGTTTTCTGGAAATTATGATAATTTTCTTGAAATGCAATAGCCTATAGTTGGCCTAGAAAATAGTTTATTGTTATTGTTATATAAAAACAAGCTGCTGCAAATATTTAGCATGACAAAAGTACCAGTCCCTATGAAGAGAACATTGTAGTGTCCGTCCTCAGCTTCCACTCGGTCCACCGCCAGCTGTGTGAGTTTACGTCCTCCTTCAGTGTCCAACAGAATGGGCCGCCTGTGAATGGGCTGCACCTCCTGGAACATGAGGGGATGGGAACGCACAAAACGCAGGACCTCATCCGGATACTCCTTTGAACTGGAAAACTGGCCTCCATTTATCTTACTGGCACACTGTGTGAGAGAAAAATCTGTAAATATGAATACAGGTTGAACAAAGTTCGCCATGACACCAAACACTATCAGGTCTTTCATTTTGTTCCTACTGATCTGAGAATACACTCTAAAAATGCTGGGTTGTTTTTTCAACCCAAATGCTGGGTTGAGACCGCTGCGTAGGACTTTGAGTTGTTTTAACCCAAGTTTGGGTTGAAAATTGGTCTCGATTTTAACCCTGCAGTGCTGGGTTGGGTACGCGGACATGAAGGAGAGCACACACGTCACGTTAAGATCGTACGTCTCCAGTGCGAGCAGCCGCCATTTTCTCTGCGTGAAAGAAGCGAGAAGCGAGTGAACATTATGGTAATTAAGTTAAAGATTCAAAACGTAAAGTTATTGTTTATTGTTTACCCGGTTGTATGAAAGGTGGAGGGTTTTATGAAAGGCAGAAACAAAGGAGCTTAGCGTTATATTTAAAAAAAAACGTGGATGCGGTTTTCGCCTCAGACACGGAGGACTTAACGGCATCATTAAACATTACTGAATGGAAGAGGCACTTTTAATATAACGTCTGTGAATGTCTTATGTCATATTTACATAAGATTTTACATTATCTGCACTTTTTGAGGTGTTAATAGACGGTTTGTTATCATATTTTCCGCGGTTAAACTGAATGTACGTTAGTCTCCTAAAGGAAATGGCATTGATTGTGTAGTAAAGACTACCATAATTATTTTGAGGCTGTTGAAGTGGTAATTGTTAAAGTATGTTTTGCATGTAATATTTCAGACTTGTCGAGCTCGTGTCTTCATCGTGTCAGCGCCGAGAGTTAAAGAGACAGAAGCTGTTTGTGTGAGGAGTCATAGTCTGTCTGAGGAGGAGGAGGAGGTGTTCTCAGCTTCCTCTGAAGAGAGGAACAGACGATTTAGGGCGAGTAAACTTCAGAATTCTATCAAGTTCTCTTTATTTTTACTAAGACTAAAATAATGTTTGTTTTTGTAGATGTTGAAATCCAGAGACAAGATAACTTCATTCTTTTGAGACTGATGTGTGGTTTTTTTTTTTTTTTTAGAAAATGTATGTTTCTGTTGTGTCCTGCCTGTTTACTTCACATTTTGATGCAACAACAGTGTGATTATATGTTCATATTTTATCGAAAACCATTGATGTCCCTCTTTGCCGAACTCATTCATTGCAGAACACAAACCAACTTTGGAGATGTCTGATCTGGAGAGTCATCATTCTTGGTCTTCCCTCTTAAAGGTAGAGTTCACACAAACAATTATTTAATTGCCCTCATGTCATTCCAAACCTATATGACTTTTGTCCGTCTTTACAACACAAATGAATATGTTCCGAATTTTCTCATAATTTTGTTAATCCATTTATAGTCTAGACAATCAATATTTTCAAGCCTCATAAATAGACTAATCAGAAATCCTGCGGTGCACAACTAAATCTACCAGACTGCCTTTTGAAAGGTCAGCTCTCAGAGACATACTTTTTTTCATATGCTTTTCCCAAGAAAAGCCACACATGGAAATTGAAGAATTGAGACAAATTCTGAGATGTGAACAATGGATATACCCTGATTCTTCAAAATGAGACGAGACTCAACAAAACAGAGAAAATCACTGTCAGTAACAGGTCATCACTAACTATTGGAAACCAATCGTACTCTTTTTTTTTCAGCTGGAGATGAATAACCAGAGAAGGACAATAATCAGATATGATTATAATTCAGACCACTGCAATTTAAACACCTCGATTTCAAATTACCTCCATAAGTGCTCGGCTTCAGGCATTAACGTTAAAGAATTGGCATGACACACTCGAGGAGAATAGTGATGTGCACAGTCATGCTGAAAATAGACTCATCTGTCAAGTGCGCCTCCAAATAACAACTGTGTCAGAGATACACTTTGATTTCTGATATAACAAATGATGAGACAAAGTGACTGATGGACCCAAAAATACATGCAAATATTACTCACTGATCCAGGTCGTGGGTAGGGGACCCTGCCGTTGTACACTTTCCAGTGGTGGTCAGTCCGTTCCCGGTGTGCAAAAGGCCCATTAAACGCTGCACGGATGTCTTCCATGTTATACATGCACACTGCGTATCCTTTAAACACAGCACTGAGTGAAAAAAACAGGTGCAGATGAGCGTCCAGGCAGCTGTCAATCAAAATAAACTGAGAATATGTAAGTATATATTGGTCTGTTCTGTGACACATGTGACCACACCCACCTGGTGGTGCTAAACAGACCAAAGATCTCTGGATGTTTCTCATCTTTCTTCCGTAGCACGAACACATCCTCTAAAATGACACAGATACTTACTTTACTTTTTTGTTTAGTCTTTATTTTAAATATATATATATATTTAAATATATAATATATATTTAAATATATAACTATTATTATTTTTTTCATTTTTTTTTTTCAAAATGTTACTTATTAAATGCTTACATCAACAAAGCACCAGGGATTTGTGAACACCAATTTGGGAAACTCTTTATTTATTTATTTATTTTTTACATTCCATTTTATTTTAAAATCAAAAATTAATAATATAAAACTGCTATCCTGTAACTCACAGTAGAGCATGATGCTAGAAACACCAAGGTCATGGGTTCAATTCTAGGCAAAAAAAGAACTGAAAAAATGTGTACCTTGAATGCAATATTAGTTACTTTTTGATAAAATCGTCTGCCAAATGCATAAATATAAAGGTTTCTTTGCACAAGATAATGAATTTAAATTTAAATTATGTATTAATATACAATTTTGTAAAATATAAAGGAATCATTTTACAAAAATGACAACGCCAAATGAACATAGTTCCATCTTGCACTTTACATCTTTGGAACAGATGAGGTGTTTAATAAGATGTCAGTGCTTTCATTTGAAAATCAAAGGGCCAATCAGAGAGTTCCTCCAAGATTACAAAGTTTGGTGATGTTTAAACAGCACAGCTGGTGAAACAGATTTGGATTTTCAATTCACACAGTTGGCTTATACAGTGAAGACATGGAGATCTATTACAAAGTCATCTGGATGGACAGATGGGTGGATGAATACCTGATGAAATCTCCATGAAAATATGAAAAGCAAAAACAGACTTATCAGCAGTTTTGCCCTGAGGCATCTGATGAATAGAATCACTGAGCTGGAAGAAACTGTTCATCTGAAGCTAAAACTGCTGTTTTTCCTTTCTTTCTTTGTGCTATTGTGTCCATTTCAGTTAAGCATCCCTACTGTATGTTGACAGACTACAGATACAGCTCAGAGCATGACAGTGACTTTCTCTTTATATTACCAACACGAGCTAAATCAAAAGTTGCATACTATCTTTTCTATATAGTAAGCAATATTACGGTAATGCATCACAAACATGTCAGCACTAACCAGATGACAGACTGTTTATGGTTCATTTTCATTCTCAAACAGCAGAGCAAGGCACTAACAATGTCAAGTTCATGTGTTTGATTCCCAGGGAACGAAGGAATTGAAAACCTTGAATGCAATGTATGTCGCTTTGGTTAAATGTATGTGCCAAATGCATAAATGTTAATGTAATTGTATCTGTATGTATAAGTGCAAGCATATTTCAATCATGTATATGTGCAAACTTTATGGGCTAATATCTCACACAATCCCTTGCACTACAGAACTAGATTAGTCTGACATGTTCAAAATACTTACAATACACATCAAAAACACAATTTTAGTCTTAGTACTGAATCACCAGTGTAATATGTTCTCCATATCTTAAACAAGGCTACAGAGTTTTCAAGTGGAGTGAAAGTAAACAAATTAGGTTTCATCCCATATCTTGCATTATCATTAGAAATGGCAATTATCGGCACAAATACCAATCCCATGATGAAGTAGAAGGTGAAATACTTTCATGGTTTCAGACAGGCCTGAAAAAGACCACTGGAGAGGAAGACAGAAAGTAGTACGTCCCCTACCGAGCTCATCAAAGTGTGTGTCAATGCCGTTGGGTCCAGCCACTGAGCAGATCAAACGAGTCTTCAGGAAAGAGCTCCATCTGTTTACCAGCATCCTCTGACCACCCTGGTCATTCTGACAGCAGGAATAGATAAAAAAGACACTTCATTTCACCTGACCTATATGGGAGGTGCTTTTCTTGCAGCAAAAGATTTTGACAAAGACAAAAAATAATTGGCCAGTGCTTGGCTGGTTTACTACAGAAATGAATCCCCTACTGGTCAACACTGTTATGGTGCAAAATTTTCACCACTCTGGGGGGGAAAAGTATAAAAAAAACGTAAAAAATAAAAAGTTTCAGAATATATATTTTTGCAAGCATTTCATTACATTATAATGTTTTGATAGAAGTTGCTTATACTGTAGTTTCCCTGTCTGTTGCTTTTGACGTCACTAAATAGCCATGATGAAGCCACACAATAAGTGTTGAGGTCATTGGCATTTATGGAAAAAAAATCACCTGCATCAGCTGACAGGATGCTACCGAGATAAAGAGGAAAGCTAAATGAACGTTTTCTCTAAGCATTAAAAATCATGCTTTTAAATGAAAAAAAAAAAAATATATATGTAAGATAAAAATAAAGACTAATTTGATCTAAACAAGCCATACCGCACAGACTCTGGCCACTCTGGTGTAAACTGTTTTTTTTCCACCCTCCATGTTGGACACTTGTTCCGTGAAGAAGTAGTAGACCTTATCATCAGCAGGATCATCATTGTCAGGGATCACTGCTGAACCAACGAACTTGGGCTCTAGGGTAAAAAATAAATACCAAAATATATGATTAGAATTACATAGAAACATACACTTGTGTATATATATATATCACATGCTCCTTCAGAAATCAGTTTGATATGCTAAAATTGCTGCTCAGAAAGCATTTATTATTACAACAGTAACACTGCTTAATATTTTTGTGAAAACTATCAATTTATCAATTCTTTTCGGAGCTCAATTGTTAATAATGATTCTTACTATTAACATTGAAAACTGTTTGTTGCTTCTCAATATTTATACACCACCATTTACAAAACATATATTTAGCAAGGATGCATTAAATTGTTTAATTTAAGGGACATTAAAGACATTTATAATGCAAAATAAATAAATAAATAATAATAATAATAATAAAGATTTCTCTCTCAAATAAATGCTGTTTATTAAACATGCTCCTCAGTAAAGCTGATTCTTTCAGCTGGTGAGAGGCTTC